>NW_026045092.1:0-5000 GCF_943734845.2 Anopheles funestus | reverse complement strand
GCCTAAGTTGGCCAAAAGTACCGATAGAGTACCCACAAGAAGCACTGAGTTGGCCTAAGTTGGCCAAAAGTACCGATAGAGTACCCACAAATAGCACCCAGTTGGCCTAAGTTGGCCAAAAGTACCGATAGAGCACCCACAAGTAGCACCCAATTGGCCTATGTTGGCCAAAAGTACCGATAGAGTACCCACAAATAGCACCCCATTGGCCTAAGTTGGCCAAAAGTACCGATAGAGTACCCACAAGAAGCACTGAGTTGGCCTAAGTTGGCCAAAAGTACCGACAAGAAGCACCAAAGAGGCCCGAGTAGAGCGAAATATGGGCCAAATTGAACATTTGAAAATTTTTACAAGTCCAAAAAATTTTCTAAGTCCAGAAAATTTTCTAAGTCCAAAGAGTTGGACAAATTTCCTTAGGCCCAAAGGTTGCACTGAATGTTCCTAAGTTGGCCATCAGTACCCATGAAGTATTGCGAAGGTTCACCCGAAAGACACAATATGCCCTAAAGTACCCACAGAGTACCCACAAGTTGCACCCAATTGGCCTAAGTTGGCCAAAAGTACCGACAAGTAGCACCAAAGAGGCCCGAGTAGAGCGAAATGTGGGCCAAAGTACCGAGTAGTTGCAACAAATGCCCAAATGGATACCAAAATGTGGTACCAAGCACCTAACTGTTGCAACAAATGCTAGCTTTCTGAGCAAAAGCTGTGGACCAATTTCGTAGAAGAACCGCCTAGGCGAAAAGGCAAAAATCGCCGAAGCTGGCCCGCTCGCAGAGCTCGCGGGCCAGGAGATACTCATAGGGCGCTTTACTAGAGTGGGGAACTTGAGAATTTTTGTGTCCGAGACTTTGGGCAACTTCGCGGCCGCCCCCTTAAAGTAAAAGATTTTCTCTGGGTGCCTAAAATTCGCAATTCCCGCAAAGTCGGGAAGACGTTAAAGTTTTTGCCCAAAAAATGGCCATCGATTTAAGGTGATTTTCCAATAAGAAAATGTTTCCTAAAATGAATTTTTTCGAATATTTCCTAAACTAAGCGTCGGAGCACATGGCCGTGGAGGAACTTTTGGTAGCTTTTGGCAAGGGCTATCGGATGAAATAATGCGAAAGGCCATCGGAGCAATATTGGATTAATGCGGGCCCATAAACGTACCTAAGAAGTGAAAATTGGTACCATGGCCCCAGGTTGCAAGAAATGCTTGAGTGTTAACCATCATCGGTACCAAGTACCTAGGTTATATCGAGTGCGTAGATGGAAGTCGGTACCAAAGGGAAACCTTCCTAGGCTAGGTGCACGCAAGTGAGTATGGATCGATCAGTAGAAAGATGGGAAGCCATAGGAAACCTTCCTAGGCTAGGTGCACGCAAGTGAGTATGGATCGATCAGTAGAAAGATGGGAAGCCATAGGAAACCTTCCTAGGCTAGGTGCACGCAAGTGAGTATGGATCGATCAGTAGAAAGATGGGAAGCCATAGGAAACCTTCCTAGGCTAGGTGCACGCAAGTGAGTATGGATCGATCAGTAGAAAGATGGGAAGCCCAAGGAAACCTTCCTAGGCTAGGTGCACGCAAGTGAGTATGGATCGATCAGTAGAAAGATGGGAAGCCATAGGAAACCTTCCTAGGCTAGGTGCACGCAAGTGAGTATGGATCGATCAGTAGAAAGATGGGAAGCCATAGGAAACCTTCCTAGGCTAGGTGCACGCAAGTGAGTATGGATCGATCAGTAGAAAGATGGGAAGCCATAGGAAACCTTCCTAGGCTAGGTGCACGCAAGTGAGTATGGATCGATCAGTAGAAAGATGGGAAGCCATAGGAAACCTTCCTAGGCTAGGTGCACGCAAGTGAGTATGGATCGATCAGTAGAAAGATGGGAAGCCCAAGGAAACCTTCCTAGGCTAGGTGCACGCAAGTGAGTATGGATCGATCAGTAGAAAGATGGGAAGCCATAGGAAACCTTCCTAGGCTAGGTGCACGCAAGTGAGTATGGATCGATCAGTAGAAAGATGGGAAGCCATAGGAAACCTTCCTAGGCTAGGTGCACGCAAGTGAGTATGGATCGATCAGTAGAAAGTGGGAAGCCCATTACCAAATGCCCTAGTGAAGACCGTAAACGAATATCATGAACCGATAAGGAGCACCAAATGCCCTAGTGAAGACCGTAAACGAATATCATGAACCGATAAGGAGCACCAAATGCCCTAGTGAAGACCGTAAACGAATATCATGAACCGATAAGGAGCACCAAATGCCCTAGTGAAGACCGTAAACGAATATCATGAACCGAGAAGTAGCAACGAATGCCTGAAAATGTACCAAGTCCTCGGTATAGAGTAACGAGAGTTAACCGCCGTGATGTATGCAATGAGGGCAGCCATTGCATGGGTTCTGGACTTGGTTCGCGAATAACTTTTTTGCTAGACATCGGACAAAGTTGACGTGGAAGAACGAAATGTAGCATTTGATGCCACCTATCCAAAACTTTTTCAAGATTGAAGATCCGATCGATACAGCCTGAGTTATAGGCAAAAGTTGGTGCAAAATTGAGCATTTTTAATGGTGAAAAATCGGTACTCCTCGAATAGCTCCTGTTGGAAGCATCGGACCACATGGTCGTGGAGGAACATATTGTAGCGCGCGGTGTCAAGTATCGACACCCAAAACCGCATGTCCGATGGACGGAAAATGACCAAGTTATAGTGAAAACTTGGTTGCACCAAATTCCCGAAGAAGTGCAACGAGAAGGTGAATGCGATGGTTGTTCGTCGAATAGCTCCGGCCACAGACATGGTAGCGATTAGTGGTGCATGGAAGAAATCTAGCCACAAGTGCCATCTACCCATGGCCAGAAGAAAGTGTGGCCATATCTTGGATACCGGCGGAGCTATGGGGCAAATATGGGCCAAAAATGGTGCAAGTTGGACCAAAAATCCGACCAAGTGCGCGAGGCGCTTTCGTGAATAGCTCCGGCCAGAGACATGGTAGCGATTAGTGGTGCATGGAAGAAATCTAGCCACAAGTGCCATCTACCCATGGCCAGAAGAAAGTGTGGCCATATCTTGGATACCGGCGGAGCTATGGGGCAAATATGGGCCAAAAATGGTGCAAGTTGGACCAAAAATCCGAAAAAGTACCTAGGTAAATGCGATGGTTGTTCGTCGAATAGCTCCGGCCACAGACATGGTAGCGATTAGTGGTGCATGGAAGAAATCTAGCCACAAGTGCCATCTACCCATGGCCAGAAGAAAGTGTGGCCATATCTTGGATACCGGCGGAGCTATGGGGCAAATATGGGCCAAAAATGGTGCAAGTTGGACCAAAAATCCGAAAAAGTACCTAGGTAAATGCGATGGTTGTTCGTCGAATAGCTCCGGCCACAGACATGGTAGCGATTAGTGGTGCATGGAAGAAATCTAGCCACAAGTGCCATCTACCCATGGCCAGAAGAAAGTGTGGCCATATCTTGGATACCGGCGGAGCTATGGTGCAAATACGGGCCAAAAATGGTGCAAGTTGGACCAAAAATCCGACCAAGTGCGCGAGACGCTTTCGTGAATAGCTCCGGCCACAGACATGGTAGCGATTAGTGGTGCATGGAAGAAATCTAGCCACAAGTGCCATCTACCCATGGCCAGAAGAAAGTGTGGCCATATCTTGGATACCGGCGGAGCTATGGGGCAAATATGGGCCAAAAATGGTGCAAGTTGGACCAAAAATCCGACCAAGTGCGCGAGGCGCTTTCGTGAATAGCTCCGGCCACAGACATGGTAGCGATTAGTGGTGCATGGAAGAAATCTAGCCACAAGTGCCATCTACCCATGGCCAGAAGAAAGTGTGGCGATATCTTGGATACCGGCGGAGCTATGGGGCAAATACGGGCCAAAAATGGGTAAACTTGTACGGTCCAAAGCCAAGGGTAAATTTTTTTATTCCTCTAATAACTTCTACCACAGACATTGAATCGGTTCGTGATGTATGGATGAAATGTAGCAAACAGTTGGAACTACCCATAAAATCTTAAAGATTGACGATCCAATGCATAGAACCGGAGTAATGTGCGATACTTGGTGAAAAATCGAGTGAAAAATTAGCTATAAACTGTTTTTGGCCCATAACTCGAATACTAGACATCGGAAGGGGGGGTCGTAGAACGATTTTTTGTTGCCCTATCGATTCCCTATCGAACGAGCAAAAGTTGTTTTTTTGACCAAAAAGGACCCCTACTCTAGTAAAATTGGCCTGATTTTACTAGTCCCCGGTACCCGTACAGGCAAAATGAGCAAAATGCTCAAGTATGAATGGTTTTTGGCCCATAACTCGAATACTAGACGTCGCAGGGGGGTGTCGTGGAACAATTTTTGGTAGCCCTTGAAATTATCTATCGAATGACATATACTTGATTTTTTGACCAAAAAGTTCCTAGACTAGTAAAAATCGCATCATTTTACTAGAGTCGGGTACCCTGGACGAAAAACCGCTATAATTGCGGTTTTTGGCTAATAACTCGAATACTAGACGTCGCAGGGGGGTGTCGTGGAACAATTTTTGGTAGCCCTTGAAATTATCTATCGATTGACATATACTTGATTTTTTGGCCAAAAAGTTCCCTAGACTAGTAAAAATCGCATCATTTTACTAGAGTCGGGTACCCTGGACGAAAAACCGCTTAAGTTGCGGTTTTTGGCTAATAACTCGAATACTAGACGTCGCAGGGGGGTGCCGTAGAACAATTTTTGGTAGCCCTTGAAATTATCTATCGAATGACATATACTTGATTTTTTGACCAAAAAGTTCCTAGACTAGTAAAAATCGCATCATTTTACTAGAGTCGGGTACCCTGTACGAAAAACCGCTATAGTTGCGGTTTTTGGCCAATAACTCGAATACTAGACGTCGGAGGGGGGTGCCGTAGAACAATTTTTTGTAGCCCTTGAAATTACCTTTCGAATGATATATAGTGGTTTTTTGGTCAAAAAGTGACCCCGAGACTAGTAACCCTCC
>NW_026045091.1:15000-39385 GCF_943734845.2 Anopheles funestus | reverse complement strand
CCATCGATGTCTCATCGACAGGCGATACCGCATGAACGGCCAACGACACATCAGAGGATCGTATCTTGCTACAACTCTTGCTTAATAGTTTCCACTCCTTGGAGAAAGAAACCCCCGGGGACCGTCTCGGCCGCAAGTTGCTCCGGTCCCTAAACAACCTGCGGCATCAAATGATAGGAAAAGCCGACATCAATACGTGTTCAGTTTGGTTTATCGCTCATTGGTCTTGTTTGACCATCGATCCCTGATTAATACTCTCAATTAGAAGGTCGGTAGAGTAAGGCATGCCCATCGATATCTCATCGACAGGCGATACCGCATGAACGGCCAACGACACATCAGAGGATCGTATCTTGCTACAACTCTTGCTTAATAGTTTCCACTCCTTGGAGAAAGAAACCCCCGGGGACCGTCTCGGCCGCAAGTTGCTCCGGTCCCCTAAACAACCTGCGGCATCAAATGATAGGAAAAGCCGACATCAATACGTGTTCAGTTTGGTTTATCGCTCATAGGTCTGTTTGACCATCGATCCTAGAATTCAACTTTCGAGTAAGGCATGCCGTCGATATCTCATCGATAGGCGATACCGGTAGAACGGCCAACGGACACACATCTAGGATCGCATTTACTCTTCCTTGGATGGATAACCAATACCCTAGGACCGTTTCATCGCGAGCTGCTCCGGTCCTCAAACAACTCGCGAACCACCGATAGGATGATATTAGGAATGGCCGACTTTCATCCTTTAACTCTCAGTTCTGCTTACCAAAACATAGGTACTTGGACCTTAAAGACCACTATATGTTCCCCGATCGGGGGCAATCGGAACGTCTATCCATCATCAACATCGTTTCACTCATTCCGAACCACCAAATTGGACAGACAGTACCATATTCACCAACCGATTGCTTCAACTTCGCAAACTGTATGGTAAGTTCTACTAATTTCACATCTTACCATCGACTAATAGTGCATAAATCCACTTGGAAATCACTTTTCCTTGGTCCTCGGACCTTCTACGACAACGTCCAACAAATATCCGAAGTCGTTTCCCAACTTAGACCAAGCATTTCGTATCTTTACTTCTAATCGATTTTTTCTCTCATAATTGACGATCAAAATCTAAAAACCACATTTTGAGCCAGAAGCAGTCGTCCGATCGTCCCTGGGGGTAGTCTCAATCGATTTAGAAGGGCCCAATTCATAAAGATACGTACTCAGTCAAATTCATGCTTCTGGCTCACCTACCCCCTATATAGAAAAACGAAAGCGTACAGGCGTGGAAAACGTGCCATTTTTCTCCATCACGGACTTTTTTTTTCTCGTTGCACCGACTCTAGTAAAAAAGTGAAATTTTTTACTAGTTACCAACTTTTGCAAATTATCATCGGATATCACTTTTCATGGTCTATAGTAAGTTCTTATCACGTTTTAGTAGTTTTTGAAAAAAAAATTTTTTTGAACTTTTCAAAATTTTTCAAAACAAAGTTTTTGTAGGCGGTTTTGTGTATGGAGGGTTACTAGTCTCGGGGTCACTGTTTTGACCAAAAAACCACTATATATCATTCGAAAGGTAATTTCAAGGGCTACAAAAAATTGTTCTACGGCACCCCCCTCCGACGTCTAGTATTCGAGTTATTGGCCAAAAACCATCACTTGAGCGATTTTTCGTTCAGGGTACCCGACTCTAGTAAAAAAGTGAAATTTTTCTCGATTGACCAAGTGTTGCAAATGACCATCGGATTTCACTTTTTATGGTCTATAGTGAGTTCTGATCACGATTTGGTACTTTTTGAAAAAATTTTTTTGACGCACTTTTCAAAATTTTGCAAAACCAAAACTTTTTAGGCGGTTTTGTGTATGGAGGGTTACTAGTCTCGGGGTCACTGTTTGACCAAAAAACCACTATATATCATTCGAAAGGTAATTTCAAGGGCTACAAAAAATTGTTCTACGGCACCCCCCTCCGACGTCTAGTATTCGAGTTATTGGCCAAAAACCGCAACTATAGCGGTTTTTTCGTACAGGGTACCCGACTCTAGTAAAATGATGCGATTTTTACTAGTCTAGGAACTTTTTGGTCAAAAAATCAAGTATATGTCATTCGATAGATAATTTCAAGGCTACCAAAAATTGTTCCACGACACCCCCCTGCGACGTCTAGTATTCGAGTTATTAGCCAAAAACCGCAACTTAAGCGGTTTTTCGTCCAGGGTACCCGACTCTAGTAAAATGATGCGATTTTTACTAGTCTAGGGAACTTTTTGGCCAAAAATCAAGTATATGTCATTCGATAGATAATTTCAAGGGCTACCAAAAATTGTTCCACGACACCCCCCTCCGACGTCTAGTATTAGAGTTATTAGCCAAAAACCGCAACTATAGCGGTTTTTCGTCCAGGGTACCCGACTCTAGTAAAATGATGCGATTTTTACTAGTCTAGGGAACTTTTTGGCCAAAAATCAAGTATATGTCATTCGATAGATAATTTCAAGGGCTACCAAAAATTGTTCCACGACACCCCCCTGCGACGTCTAGTATTCGAGTTATTAGCCAAAAACCGCAATTATAGCGGTTTTTCGTCCAGGGTACCCGACTCTAGTAAAATGATGCGATTTTTACTAGTCTAGGGAACTTTTTGGCCAAAAATCAAGTATATGTCATTCGATAGATAATTTCAAGGGCTACCAAAAATTGTTCCACGACACCCCCCTGCGACGTCTAGTATTCGAGTTATTAGCCAAAAACCGCAATTATAGCGGTTTTTCGTCCAGGGTACCCGACTCTAGTAAAATGATGCGATTTTTACTAGTCTAGGGAACTTTTTGGCCAAAAATCAAGTATATGTCATTCGATAGATAATTTCAAGGGCTACCAAAAATTGTTCCATGACACCCCCCTGCGACGTCTAGTATTCGAGTTATGGGCCAAAAACCATTCATACTTGAGCATTTTGCTCATTTTGCCTGTACGGGTACCGGGGACTAGTAAAATCAGGCCAATTTTACTAGAGTAGGGGTCCTTTTTGGTCAAAAAAACAACTTTTGCTCGTTCGATAGGGAATCGATAGGGCAACAAAAAATCGTTCTACGACCCCCCCTTCCGATGTCTAGTATTCGAGTTATGGGCCAAAAACAGTTTATAGCTAATTTTTCACTCGATTTTTCACCAAGTATCGCACATTACTCCGGTTCTATACATTGGATCGTCAATCTTTAAGATTTTATGGGTAGTTCCAACTGTTTGCTACATTTCATCCATACATCACCAACCGATTCAATGTCTGTGCTAGAAGTTATTAGAGGAATAAAAAAATTTACCCTTGGCTTTGGACCGTACAATTTTACCCATTTTTGGCCCATATTTGCCCCATAGCTCCGCCGGTATCCAAGATATGGCCACACTTTCTTCTGGCCATGGGTAGATGGCACTTGTGGCTAGATTTCTTCCATGCACCACTAATCGCTACCATGTATGTGGCCGGAGCTATTCGACGAACAACCATCGCATTTACCTAGGTACTTTTTCGGATTTTTGGTCCAACTTGCACCATTTTTGGCCCGTATTTGCCCCATAGCTCCGCCGGTATCCAAGATATGGCCACACTTTCTTCTGGCCATGGGTAGATGGCACTTGTGGCTAAATTTCTTCCATGCACCACTAATCGCTACCATGTCTGTGGCCGGAGCTATTCACGAAAGCGCCTCGCGCACTTGGTCGGATTTTTGGTCCAACTTGCACCATTTTTGGCCCATATTTGCCCCATAGCTCCGCCGGTATCCAAGATATGGCCACACTTTCTTCTGGCCATGGGTAGATGGCACTTGTGGCTAGATTTCTTCCATGCACCACTAATCGCTACCATGTCTGTGGCCGGAGCTATTCACGAAAGCGCCTCGCGCACTTGGTCGGATTTTTGGTCCACCTGGCACCATTTTTGGCCCATATTTGCCCCATAGCTCCGCCGGTATCCAAGATATGGCCACACTTTCTTCTGGCCATGGGTAGATGGCACTTGTGGCTAGATTTCTTCCATGCACCACTAATCGCTACCATGTATGTGGCCGGAGCTATTCGACGAACAACCATCGCATTTACCTAGGTACTTTTTCGGATTTTTGGTCCAACTTGCACCATTTTTGGCCCGTATTTGCCCCATAGCTCCGCCGGTATCCAAGATATGGCCACACTTTCTTCTGGCCATGGGTAGATGGCACTTGTGGCTAAATTTCTTCCATGCACCACTAATCGCTACCATGTCTGTGGCCGGAGCTATTCACGAAAGCGCCTCGCGCACTTGGTCGGATTTTTGGTCCAACTTGCACCATTTTTGGCCCATATTTGCCCCATAGCTCCGCCGGTATCCAAGATATGGCCACACTTTCTTCTGGCCATGGGTAGATGGCACTTGTGGCTAGATTTCTTCCATGCACCACTAATCGCTACCATGTCTGTGGCCGGAGCTATTCACGAAAGCGCCTCGCGCACTTGGTCGGATTTTTGGTCCACCTGGCACCATTTTTGGCCCATATTTGCCCCATAGCTCCGCCGGTATCCAAGATATGGCCACACTTTCTTCTGGCCATGGGTAGATGGCACTTGTGGCTAGATTTCTTCCATGCACCACTAATCGCTACCATGTCTGTGGCCGGAGCTATTCACGAAAGCGCCTCGCGCACTTGGTCGGATTTTTGGTCCAACTTGCACCATTTTTGGCCCATATTTGCCCCATAGCTCCGCCGGTATCCAAGATATGGCCACACTTTCTTCTGGCCATGGGTAGATGGCACTTGTGGCTAGATTTCTTCCATGCACCACTAATCGCTACCATGTCTGTGGCCGGAGCTATTCGACGAACAACCATCGCATTTACCTAGGTACTTTTTCGGATTTTTGGTCCAACTTGCACCATTTTTGGCCCATATTTGCCCCATAGCTCCGCCGGTATCCAAGATATGGCCACACTTTCTTCTGGCCATGGGTAGATGGCACTTGTGGCTAGATTTCTTCCATGCACCACTAATCGCTACCATGTCTGTGGCCGGAGCTATTCACGAAAGCGCCTCGCGCACTTGGTCGGATTTTTGGTCCACCTGGCACCATTGTTGGCCCGTATTTGCCCCATAGCTCCGCCGGTATCCAAGATATGGCCACACTTTCTTCTGGCCATGGGTAGATGGCACTTGTGGCTACATTTCTTCCATGCACCACTAATCGCTACCATGTCTGTGGCCGGAGCTATTCGACGAACAACCATCGCATTCACCTTCTCGTTGCACTTCTTCGGGAATTTGGTGCAACCAAGTTTTCACTATAACTTGGTCATTTTCCGTCCATCGGACATGCGGTTTTGGGTGTCGATACTTGACACCGCGCGCTACAATATGTTCCTCCACGACCATGTGGTCCGATGCTTCCAACAGGAGCTATTCGAGGAGTACCGATTTTTCACCATTAAAAATGCTCAATTTTGCACCAACTTTTGCCTATAACTCAGGCTGTATCGATCGGATCTTCAATCTTGAAAAAGTTTTGGATAGGTGGCACCAAATGCTACATTTCGTTCTTCCACGTCAACTTTGTCCGATGTCTAGCAAAAAAGTTATTCGCGAACCAAGTCCAGAACCCATGCAATGGCTGCCCTCATTGCATACATCACGGCGGTTAACTCTCGTTACTCTATACCGTGGACTTGGTACTTTTTCAGGCATTCGTTGCTACTTCTCGGTTCATGATATTCGTTTACGGTCTTCACTAGGGCATTTGGTGCTCCTTATCGGTTCATGATATTCGTTTACGGTCTTCACTAGGGCATTTGGTGCTCCTTATCGGTTCATGATATTCGTTTACGGTCTTCACTAGGGCATTTGGTGCTCCTTCTCGGTTCATGATATTCGTTTACGGTCTTCACTAGGGCATTTGGTACTGGGCTTCCCACTTTCTACTGATCGATCCATACTCACTTGCGTGCACCTAGCCTAGGAAGGTTTCCTATGGCTTCCCATCTTTCTACTGATCGATCCATACTCACTTGCGTGCACCTAGCCTAGGAAGGTTTCCTTGGGCTTCCCATCTTTCTACTGATCGATCCATACTCACTTGCGTGCACCTAGCCTAGGAAGGTTTCCTATGGCTTCCCATCTTTCTACTGATCGATCCATACTCACTTGCGTGCACCTAGCCTAGGAAGGTTTCCTATGGCTTCCCATCTTTCTACTGATCGATCCATACTCACTTGCGTGCACCTAGCCTAGGAAGGTTTCCCTTCGGTACCGACTTCCATCTACGCACTCGATATAACCTAGGTACTTGGTACCGATGTTGGTTAACACTCAAGCATTTCTTGCATCCTGCGTGCAAGGTACCAATTTTCACTTCTTAGGTACGTTTATGGGCCCGCATTAATCCAATATCGCTCCGATGGCCTTTCGCATTATTTCATCCGATAGCCCTTGCCAAAAGCTACCAAAAGTTTCTCCACGGCCATGTGCTCCGACGCTTAGTTTAGGAAATATTCGAAAAAATTCAAAATAGGAAGCATTTTCTTATTGGAAAATCACCTTAAATCGATGGCCATTTTTTGGGCAAAAACTTTAACGTCTTCCCGACTTTGCGGGAATTGCGAATTTTAGGCACCCAGAGAAAATCTTTTACTTTAAGGGGGCGGCCGCGAAGTTGCCCAAAGTCTCGGACACAAAAATTCTCAAGTTCCCCACTCTAGTAAATCGCCCTATGAGTATCTCCTGGCCCGCGAGCTCTGCGAGCGGGCCAGCTTCGGCGATTTTTGCCTTTTCGCCTAGGCGGTTCTTCTACGAAATTGGTCCACAGCTTTTGCTCAGAAAGCTAGCATTTGTTGCAACAGTTAGGTGCTTGGTACCACATTTTGGTATCCATTTGGGCATTTGTTGCAACTACTCGGTACTTTGGCCCACATTTCGCTCTACTCGGGCCTCTATGGTGCTACTTGTCGGTACTTTTGGCCAACTTAGGCCAATTGGGTGCAACTTGTGGGTACTCTGTGGGTACTTTAGGGCATATTGTGTCTTTCGGGTGAACCTTCGCGATACTTCATGGGTAATGATGGCCACCTTAGGAACATTCAGTGCAACCTTTGGGCCTAAGGAAATTTGTCCAACTCTTTGGACTTAGAAAATTTTCTGGACTTAGAAAATTTTCTGGACTTGTAAAAATTTTCAAATGTTCAATTTGGCCCACATTTCGCTCTACTCGGGCCTCTATGGTGCTACTTGGCGGTACTTTTGGCCAACTTAGGCCAATTGGGTGCTCTTTGTGGATTCTCTATCGGTACTTTTGGCCAACTTAGGCCAATGGGGTGCTATATGTGGGTACTCTATCGGTACTTTTGGCCAACTTAGGCCAACTCAGTGCTACTTGTGGGTACTCTATCGGTACTTTTGGCCAACTTAGGCCAACTCAGTGCTTCTTGTGGGTACTCTATCGGTACTTTTGGCCAACTTAGGCCCATTCGGTGCTATTTGTGGGTACTCTATCGGTACTTTTGGCCAACTTAGGCCAACTCAGTGCTTCTTGTGGGTACTCTATCGGTACTTTTGGCCAACTTAGGCCCATTCGGTGCTATTTGTGGGTACTCTATCGGTACTTTTGGCCAACTTAGGCCAATTGGGTGCAAAAGACGCTTGCGAACAGCCGACCGGAGCAGACGTGTTCACACTTTGCTCTCGCCTTGGTATTGGAGTTCTACAAAGCTTTTTCTACCTTTGGCGCGCCTCTGGTAGAAATTAGTGGAGTGCTCACAGCAGGTGTTAAATCAGCGACTTGGAAGTGGAATATTGTGCTTGTGTGTGTGTGATCGTGCTAACAACAGTGAAGTGGTGTTGCGTTCCGAATTACTCTGTGATTGGATGTGGCCGTGCTTTATGTGTTGTGTTTTGTGATCCCTACGAGCGTGAATTCTGTTTTAATAAAGTGTTCTCTGTGACACGAGTGTTAGCTTGTGAATCCAGGGAAAATCTGCCCTTTTTGTTTATTAATTTATTCATTGATCCAATTAAGTTGCCTTCTGCGACAAATTGCCAACGGGCTCTTGTTAAATTATATCCAGTTCTCTCTTCTTCTGCTGTCGGCACAGTGAATTTGTCCCGTTTTTTTTCTTTTCTTTCTCACTAATTTCCAACGGCATTCTAATCGCCTTCTGCGTTAAGTGGATCATTTTAAACTTGGATCAAATTAAGTTGCCTTCTGCGACAATTTTACCGACTAGTGAAATTGAGAACATTCGTGAAAGTGTCTAGTGCGCGAAAAACCTTCAGTGGCGCGTGCGTGTGCGACTAAGTGCAAACAAGTGCAAGTGGGAGGCGTCCGCGTCTGTTGATTGCCGTATTTTTTTGAGTTATTGTCTTCCACGATAATTCACGGATATTCTACAGGCGGCGTTGACGCCCCAAGTTGGTGAAGCCCTCTGCCAAACCAGTCCCGCTTTAGCGAGTGCCAGTGTATTGAATCAACGGATAATTAAGATCAATTGGGAGGCGACCGCGTCTGTGGATAATCGTTTTGATTTGTTGTCTTCTACAATAAATAAGCGGATTTCCGACGGACGGCGTCGACGCCACAAATTGGCGCGGCCCTCTGCCAAAACCAGTCCCAACTTAATTGTCCTAGTGCTTGTGCGTGCGTGTGGGTGTGCTCCAGAAATTGATCCTCAAGCGACGAAGCATCCCACAAGTGCCAGCGCAGATTCAAACCGGCATGTCCTAGACATTTAAGATAGCAGAAATTCTAACTCATAAATTATTCCCAACGCTCAATAACATTAACCATACATTCCTAAGAACCTTGCCTACCCACGTATAAATTCCCTGTCCCCACTTAAAAATCATCAGGAAAACCCACAAGAACCTCAAAATTCCCGAGCAAAAACCCAAAAAACCCATTCACAAACACACAACATTACAAAAATCCCATTCACACGAACCAAACCCCTTTTGTTCCTGCGAAGAAATTTTCCTTCACACTTGTAATTCATTTTTGTACACCTGTAGAAAATATTTTTTTTTGCACGGACCAAACCCACACTTTCCTACACTCATAACATTTTTCTCCTTTGCACCTGCTACACCCTCCAGTTTCAGTTAAAATAATATTTAACTAAACCCACTAAACCTCTTTCCCACGAGCAAGGTAGTTTTTCCCCCCTCGCCAAACCACGTACGCACTTGCTACCTTGTACCCGTAACGGGGGAAATCCCACCAGCCAGCATCCTTTGCTTATTCACCATTCTCTAGTTCATCTGCCACACCCCCTAAAATAATAATCAACTGTACGTACTAAACCCCCTTTCCATGCGCAAGGTAGTTTTCTTCACGCTCGGTAGTTTATTCCCACGTACACACTTGCTACCTCCTACCCGTAACGAAAAAAAACCCATGAACTAGCATTCCTTGCTTATTCTCCCATCCGTAGCTCCCACCCGTCACTTCTCTCTCTTACACCCAAATAACCAATTCACCACTCACCCAACAATTAGTTCACTTACTAATTCATTCATTTAAATCTCAAACTAGGAGTTCCGTTCCGATACAATATCTCCTAAATTAAGCCTTAACTTATAAATTCTCTTACCATCACATCAATATAAAAAACTAATCCCTGAAAATTTTTTTTTCCTGGAAATAATCAATCTTCACTCAAAGTATTCTAATAAATAAATAACAATATATTAGGTTTCCGTAGACAAATCCAAATCCCCTTCAAAATACCCTACTGTACACTCTAGAATTAAAATTTCCGAATACTAAACCAGTTTCGATTTACGACCTAAACCTACCAAATCCGAAAATACTACTATTTATATATATTTTCTTCTGCATATCCACAACATTTTTTCTCTCTCACGTTTAGCACAAATTAAATAATACTATTAATTTATAATCTCCCCCCCCCCCCCCCCCACATTATAAACAAGACTACACTCTCCTTCTTTTACTACAATTGCAGCTCTAATTCTCCTATTTTCTTACAGTCAAAATTCTCACACCCATCCCATATATCCGTTAAACCCACAAGGGTTTACTACAATACTACACTCTACTACACAATACTACACTCTCCTCCTCTCTTATATTTTCAGCCAAAATCCTCATCCCCTCATAACTAATTTACCAAATCCCCTTCCACTTGTTAACAATACTACACTTTTCCTCTTCTCTATCTCTTATCAGTGCTAATTCTTTTCTTATTCATAAAAAATCCTTAAATTCCTCCCCTCTATCAAACAATACTACACTCTCCCTCTCTTCTTATATTTCCAGAAAATTGCTTAACCTACCCCCCCCCCCTCCCCCATTATTAACAATACTACACTCTCCTTCTTCTCTTTTATTTCAGGAAAAACCTCTTAATTCAACCCTCCTCCCCCAAAAAAAAAGCAACACTACACTTTCCCTCTGTTCTTATAATTTCAGATAGAACCCCTCCTACCCAATTAAACAATACTACACTCTCCTTCCTCTCTTCTCTTCCAGGGAAAAACCTTTCACTTTTATCCATATCCTCCAAAAAAGGCAATACTACACTTTCCCTCTGCTCTTATATTTCCAGGTAAAAAACTTCATCTGCTTCCACTATGGCCCCAATGACGCGCAGTACCTCCAGGTCGCAACTGACCGCATCGCCCAAGCGACTCTCGGGACCGGCCCGGGTGACCTCCAGAGGACGGGCCTCCCTAAGCACGGCGACCCCGTTGATGTCAACCAGACAAGAGGCCCTACTCACTCGCCGGATGACACTAGGCTCCTCGCCGGCCGTGCCAACCCTTCCATCAGCGGAAGCTTCCGCACCTTTGAAAAGCACTTCGAAGGTTGGACTGGGCCTGGCAAAGCGGTCGACGTTGCAGCCGGTCATCGAGGGGAGTGCTGGACCACTGGTTACATCTACGGCTGGGCGCAGCTTGGAGGACTTCCTGGAACGGTACCCCGTTGGCAACAGTCCCGCGAATGATTTAGAGCGGGCAATGGCGATACTGACTGGCTTAATCCGTGACATACGGGACGGACAGAAGACAAAAGGACTCCCCACTATGCCAAAAGACTGGGCACTCAAATTCAGGACTACCTTGAATTTGATTGCCGATACAGACGACAAAAAAAAGACGGGAAATCAAGACAAAACAACAATGACGGACGTTCCCGAATCACCGCCACGTGCAGTGGACGAACTACCGGAACTCATTGTGACACCGGTTGAGCGGCAGTCCACGGGTAATGTAGGTGAAGTGGCCAGGTCTTCACTCGTGGAGGCCCAGCCTGCACCCCAGTCTCCCAGAAAACAGCTGTCTCCCGGTCCGACCAAAGAGGAGGTGGAAGAGCTGATGCACACGACGGAATTGATCTTGGAGGCCAACAACAAGCTTCTGCTTAAGTTGAACGCTGTAAAACAGTGGACACAGGAACAAACACAAGCACAAACACAGATAAACCAAACATCAGACAACCCAAACAGCAAAGACACCACACAAACAGACAAACCAACAAACACACAGGACACCCAAACAAACAACCCCTCGACCCACACAAACAAAATGACAAAAACACCAAAAGACACAAACACCAAAACACAAACAAACAAAAAGACCGAAACCACACAAAACTCTGAAACAGACATCCCCACGACCACGGACACACCCTTGACCCTCTCAAACGATGAGACAAGCAACATAACAGATAAACACACAGACACACAAACAGCCAAAAAGACAAAGAAACGCAAACGCAGACAAAACAAGAGCAAGACTACGGGCAACAGACAGGACCAGGACAAGTCTCAAGAACCGGCACCCGAATGGACAAAAGTTCTGAGCAAACAGGCCAAGCGACGGGCACGGAGGAAGCAGCGGAAGCAGGAAACAGTGGCGCTTGACGCGAACCAGCATCAGCAGCGGCAGCAACCGGAGCATCAGCAACAACCAAAACAACCGAAGCAGCGCGCACATCGCGTCCCAGATGCGTTGGAGTTGGAAACAACGAACAACACAACACAGGACGAGATGATGCGCATCCTCAAGGAAAAGCTGGGGGATGATCGGCAGAAAGTGGAGCGTGTAAGGATGAATTTCCAGGGGAATATTCTTCTGGAACTGTCCTGCAAGAGCCACGACGAGACGCTTGAGATGTGGCGGAAAGTATCCGAAGCACTGGAGGGCAAAGCGAAAGCCCGACCACGGACCCCCACAACTCGCCTCACCTGCACGAACATTCCACCAAGCTGCACCAAAGAGGAAATTGCAACGGACCTAAGCACAGCCCTGGGAGTTACGATCTACGCGGACCAGATCAGTACCGTTAAATCCAATTACGGAACGCTGGTCGCTTTTTTCGGATGTCCAGAGGTGGCAGTAACGGACGACGTGCTACTAAAACAGCATGTTGTCGGATTCAGCCAGTGCTGCCGGTTCAAGAAGGTTGAGGTGAAGCGCCAATGCTATCGGTGCTACGAGTTTGGCCACATTGCCACTCACTGCCGTGGGAAGGATCGGTCAAGCAAGTGTCATCGATGTGCGGAGACTAAGCACTCAGGACCGTGCACCAAGGAACGAAAGTGCCTCGTCTGCAAGGGCCCGGAGGCAATCGGGCACTCGTTCGGACAGCGCAACTGCCGCCAAGTAGGAGAAGGGGTAAAAAACCGGCCTCGTCATGATTAATGTCCTTCAACAGAACCTTAATCACAGCCAGCTGGCCCAGGACATGCTGATGCAGACTGCTCGGAACGAAGGCTGCGACATAGTGTTGATCGCCGATCCATACCGGATTCCGGAGAACAACGGTAACTGGGTCGCGGATCCGACGGGCAGAGTTGCAGCAGTATCGACAGGAAGATACCCTATCCAACGCATAATCGAGAATCGGCGGGATTACTTCGTCGTGGTCGAAATGCGTGGTATCGTTTTCTGCTCCGTGTATCTACCTCCTGTGGGGTCCGATTTGTCAGTGGAGGATTATCGACGCAAATGGACCGAAATTGCGTCGGTGATTCCGCGGAATCGGGACACCGTGATCGGCGGGGACGTCAACGCCTGGTCAGGAGCGTGGGGGATGGAACGCAGACACAACGATGGAGAACGAGTTCATAGGGGAGCAGTGGTGATGGATGCTATGGCATCACTTGAGCTAGTCTTGTTGAACCGGGGCAACCGGCCAACCTGGAGCAACAACAGTGGCCGTAGTTCCATTATCGACGTTTCCTTCTGCAGCTCGTCTCTTCTGGGGGAAAATAACTGGCGAGTCTGCGACGAAAATCCAAGTGACCACAATACCATCAAGTTTGCGGTCGGGAGGACGACGACGCAGCGTAACCTGGGACACAGTGCACAGCAGGCTTCGGAGAGCAGATGGGCAACCCGGTATTTCAACAAGGACTTGTTCGTTGAAATTCTGGGGTCACTGGACATCTACAATCGCACCCTCTTGGCGGACGAGTTGACGCAGGTAATGTCAACTGCCTGCGACGCGACGATGCCGAGATTGCCAGCAGCACGGGGAGGACGACGATCGGTGTACTGGTGGAATAACGAGATTTCCCAGTTACGTCGCACTTACATCGGGATGCGGAGAAGACTCAGGCGAGCCCGAACGGAAGAGCAGCGACAGGATCGCCGTCCGGCGTACACAGCAGCGAGAGCAGCACTGGAGCAAGCGGTCAAGCGGAGCAAGAAGGAGCAGGGCGATCAACTTCCGGAACAGCTGGGGCCCCACGGATTCGGGCCAGGCTACAAAATCCGGAGGCAGATGTGGCAAGGAGCCCGAGTACCGATGGAACGGGATCCAGCCAAGCTGCAGCACATCGTCGGCGAACTTTTTCCGGTGCAACCGCCCATGGAATGGCCCACGGCAACAGGATTGACGGACGAGGACACAGCACGGGATGCCGTTACCGAGGGTGAGCTGGTGAGCATTGCAAAATCGCTCAATCCCCAGCGTGCCCCAGGAGACGACAACATTCCGAACGTGGCCTTGATTGCGGCGATGACGGCGTTTCCACGCGTCTTCATGAGAACGTTCCAGCATTACATCGATTCCGGCCACTTCCCCGTCGAATGGAAGAGGCAACGGCTAGTGCTGTTCTCGAAGGCCGGGAAACCACCCGGAGAATCATCGTCGTACCGGCCAATCTGCCTGCTGAGTGTTCTGGGAAAAGTATTGGAGCGACTCATACAGCGCAGACTTACGGAGCATCTGGATGCAACGGGCGGTCTCGCTGATGCCCAATACGGATTCAGGAAAGGACGCTCAACCATGGATGCCATCAACAGGGTGATTGCCAACGGAAGGGTTGCGCTCGACAAGAAGCGCAGGGGCGATCGACTGTGTGCGATGGTGACAATCGACGTGAAGAACGCCTTCAACACGGCCAACTGGACAGCGATCGGAGCAGCTCTGCAGCGAAGGAACACGCCACCGTACCTCCAGGCGTTGCTGCGGAACTACTTCACGAATCGCACGCTCCACTACGAAACGGATGAAGGAATGGTCTCGTTACCAGTATCGGCAGGTGTCCCGCAGGGTTCGGTCCTAGGGCCAACACTGTGGAATGTTATGTACGATGACCTTCTTCGTTTGGAGCTGTTCGGAAAGCGTGCGGACATTATAGGGTTTGCTGATGATGTGGCGTTCACCCTTATAGGGAGGGACCCGCAGGAAATCAGCAACCTTGCTACGAGGAATCTGGAGACGATCGAGCGTTGGATGGATGGAGTGGGATTGAAGCTGGCCCATCAAAAGACCGGCTACATGATCTTCTGCACTCATCACAGCCCGCAGGTAGGTCAACTACGTGCGGGGGGACACACGATCGTATCCACTGAATCGCTCAAGTACCTGGGGGTCGAGCTCTGCCGCAAACAGCACCACGGTCGGCATTTGGAGAAGGTTTGCAGCAAGGCATCACGTATCACGAATGTCTTGACCGCTCTGATGCCGAATAAGTGTGGCCCAAAAAGCAGCAGAAGGAGACCCTTGGTTAACGTTGGGAATAGCATTGTCCGTTACGCGGCACCATCGTGGGGACGGACGCTTCTTCAGAAGGACGTTCACCGGACCACGGTTCAGAGGACGCACCGCACAGGAGTTCTTCGAGTGGCCAGTGCCTTCCAAACGGTCTCCTACGATGCCGCTTGCGTGGTCGCAAGCACTATCCCGTTAGTCCTTCTCCTAGAGGAGGACATCCGCTGCCACGACGAAAAGGTAGCGAGGGGAAGTCCAGGACCAGACATACGAAAGCGGCAAAGGGAAGAGACCATGGGACGCTGGCAACAACAATGGACAGCCGGAGCGGGGCAGCCGAGATCGCCGGGGATGAAGACGAGGAGAATTATCCCGGACATTATGTCCTGGGTAAATCGTAAGCACGGAGAAATTGATTTCTATCTCTCTCAACTCTTTACAGGGCATGGGTTTCTCCGGAGCTACTTCGTCGAAAAAGGCATCCTCGACGGCTCGCCAAACTGCCCGGTGTGTGAACACCAAGTGGAAGATGTCGACCACGTAATGTTCCACTGTCCACGGTTTGCTCGAACCCAACACGAGATGCAGCAGCAGAGCCACACCCGCTTGACGATAGAAAATCTTGCAGCGGAAATGTGTGCCAACAGCAACACATGGGAAGCAGTCCGGACCGCCGCAAGGACCATCTTCAGAAACCTCCAAGTGAGATGGAATGAGGAAAGTCCACCTACGGCCAGACGGAGACGACAACAACGCCGGCGGAACACGGAACAAACGGGACAGCAACAGCTACCGCCGTAACCGCACCAAAGGATGACGACAACGGAAGCAGCAGCAGCAGCAACGAGTAACCAGAGCAGCAGCAGGAGCTAGACCCCACCGGAAGTAGCGGCTACGGACGGGCGGAATTAAGCAGCAGCAGCGGAAGGAAGGCACGAAGCAGCAGCAGCAGCTGAGACAACTAGGACGGATGACGCAGTAGCAGCATTGGAAAGCAGCAGCGCGTCAACAGGATGGGTGCATCGCACAAACGTTCCTGCATGGAGTACTACGCACATCAAGCGCATCGGCAGGGTTCGGATCAGGTCGAGGAGTGGTTTAGTTAGGGTCCCATCGGCTGCCGGGTCCGCTTCTCGGGCCCAGCGTCACGATGAATCCCACATAACCCATCTCGGAGGGATTGGTTTGTAGCCGCAAGCCGCCCTTCGAGGTGGGTACCTTTTGAAGGTTCCCTCCCCGTTAACAAAAAAAAAAAAAAAAAAAAAAAAAAAAGGCCAATTGGGTGCTGCTTATGGGTACTCTATCGGTACTTTTGGCCAACTTAGGCCAATTGGGTGCTACTTGTGGGTGCTCTATCGGTACTTTTGGCCAACTTAGGCCAACTCAGTGCTTCTTGTGGGTACTCTATCGGTACTTTTGGCCAACTTAGGCCCATTCGGTGCTATTTGTGGGTACTCTATCGGTACTTTTGGCCAACTTAGGCCAACTCAGTGCTACTTGTGGGTACTCTATCGGTACTTTTGGCCAACTTAGGCCAATTGGGTGCTCTTTGTGGGTGCTCTATCGGTACTTTGGGACATATTATGTCCTTCGGGTGAACCTTCTCGATACCTCATGGGTACTTGTGGCCAACTTAGGAAAATTCAGTGCAACCTATGGGCCTTTGGAAATTGTTCCAACACTTTGGACTTAGAAAATTTTCTGGACTTAGAAAATTTTTTGGACTTAGAAAAATTTTCAACTTCTGTATCTTCTTCATCATGTTCCATTTTGTGGGACTTAGAAAATTTTCTGGACTTAGAAAATTTTTTGGACTTAGGAAATTTTTCAACACTTGTAAAATTTTTGTTCCTTCTTTGAAGAAGAATACTTTCCACTATTAGCTTCTTTCTCTTTTTCTTCTTAGTTGTCTTCTTATTTTCGGTCCGAGAGCGCCGACACTTGTAAAATTATCTAAGTCCGAAGACTTTTGGAATGAACCAAAAGTCAACGAACACAATACATCAACCCTATCAACATCAAGTGGCAACCCGAAGGAAGCGCAGCGGCCAGCCCATGTACAACGCGAAGTTGTAGCATGCAACCAACCAACCGCTAACCTCCAACGGCACTCAATGTATTCGTTACACATGGGCGCACCTGCACCACACTGTCGTGACCATCCAACGAGCCGTCGGTTCGGTCGTGTGTTACAAGCACCCCATCACATAGGCATAGAGTCACCACACAGTGTTCTTCAACACTCTCGTCACATGGTGCAAGTCACGGTACGCACCACCAATGTGCACTGGTTGGCCAATTCCAGCACACACGGGGCGCGCACGCGCAAGCACTAACCACCAAGCATGGGTCGCCTGAGAGGATCGATGCGAACGCATCTCTACAACTTGAAGCTCCCAGCCTGTAGTCCCGTCGTTTGCGGGCGGTCGTAGGTGTCGAAACTAGTGATATCCACAGTCGGCAAGCTCGTCCACCGGTGTTCCCAACATGTATGGTACTAACACGTGCAGCGCGAACCCGCCCTTTGCGGCCTAGTAGTAAGCGGGGATGAGACGCCAGTGTGCCAATGGACAGCACGGACGGTTCTCGGAGGGTTGTTAGGCCCGCTAGCTTACGACCACCTAATGGGTATAAGAAGCGCTATCAGCTCGGATTGGATACGACCTTAGAGGCGTTCAGGCATAATCCAGCGGACGTAGCGTCATACCATAGTCCGTTCGAACTAGTATTGAGCCAGTGGTCCGTACCTGTGGTTCCTCTCGTACTGCACAGGAATTCCGTTAAGATAGCGACAAACAATGCACACCAGTAGGGTAAAACTAACCTGTCTCACGACGGTCTAAACCCAGCTCACGTTCCCTTGAAAGGGTGAACAATCCTACGCTTGGTAAATTTTGCTTTACAATGATAGGAAGAGCCGACATCGAAGGATCAAAAAGCCACGTCGCTATGAACGCTTGGCGGCCACAAGCCAGTTATCCCTGTAGTTATCCCTGTGTAGGTGAGCTGTCATCCAGTGTAAACAGACGTGTGAAATACGCTCCGTATAAACAGTGTATTTTTTCGTGCAAAAGTGTCGATATTTTGCCTGAAAATCGTCATAAACGATCAAGAACATCGTTTTCTACATGAAGTAGTGAAAACCGGATGAAAATCGGACAAAAATTGACCGAAAAAAGTGAATGAAAATTCCCCATACATTTTGTATGGGAAGTGTTTAATGCAAATAAAACGGCCAAAGTGATCGATCGGAACGCGGTTTTCGCTGGAATCGCAAGATTCTCACCCGTTCTTGTCATTTCATACAAGAAACGGTGGATGCCGATCGTTTTACTGCTAAAAAAAGTGTGTGCAAAATCTTTGATGATTACAACAACAACAACAACAACAACAGTGGTGTCAAAAAATTTTTTGCGCAAAAATCATCGAATTTCGGGCAAAAAAGTGTTAGATGAGGTGTAAACAGTGCCCAAAAGACGATTAAACGTGAAAACCGGACCAAAATCGGACGCCTGAGTGCTGAAAAAAGCCATTCAGAAGTTGGCAAAAGGGTGCTCCAGCTGTGTTTTGGTTTTTGTTTTGTCAATAATTTGGTGAATGTCGAGCTGATCTGGCCGGAAAGTGTTGCAAATTAAGCGGGACTAGTGCTTTTACCGAAATAACATCGAAAACCGGGCGCAAATCGGTTTGAAAATAGTGAAAAAAGTGCAAAACCGGAGGTGGCAAAAGTGCGCAACATCTTGAACACCACCCCCCACAGTGACTTTCCGTTTTTTCACAAAAACGTTAATAACTTTGCCAATTCTGAACCGATTTGAATAATTCTTGCACCAGTGTTCTTGTTTTGATAAAATCTACCCGATTCAAGTGTTAAAACATCAAAATGTGAGAAAAAATATACATGACATTTCGAGTGACAGCTCAGTGACAGGGGACTACCCGACCAGCATTTTTTTCGACGGCCCGGCTAACAAAATTTTGAATTTTTCAAAATTTTTTAAAATTTGCGCGGAAAATTCGGGAAAGTGTCGGGAAAATTCGGGGATATTTTCCCAAGAATTTTGGTACCTTCCGCGCCCCGATCCGACCACGCGTTAGCCCAGGGTAGTGTAAAAACCAGCAGCAAAGGGACTACCCGACCAGCATTTTTTCGACGGCCCGGGTAACAAAATTTTGAATTTTTCAAAATTTTTCAAAATTTGCGCGGAAAATTCGGGAAAGTGTCGGGAAAATTCGGGGATATTTTCCCAAGAATTTTGGTACCTTCCGCGCCCCGATCCGACCACGCGTTAGCCCAGAGTAGTGTAAAAACCAGCAGCAAAGTGGTATAAACTGGAGGAAAATTTTGACTTTCACAAAAATTGAACGGAAAATTCGGGAAAGTGTTGGGAAAATTCGAGAATAATTTCCCAAAAATTCTGGTACCCTCCGCGCCCCGATCCGATTACGCGTTCGCCCAGATTAGTGTAAAAACCAGCAGCAAACCGGTATAAACTGGCATAAAAGTTCGGAAAATTCGAATTCGCCATTAGTCGTCCCAGCCATGTCGTCGGGGCTGGGAGACGACGCCCACCTCCCGGCGACACGCGTCCTACGCCCTCGGACGAGAGCGTCGTCCGTCGTAGCATCCCAGGAGGAACGGATGACACGTAAGTCGATAGAATCGTCTGGGGAATGTTCGCAGGGGGAGGAGAACATGTATATTTCCAGCGACGATGAGGAGTGTATGGACGACTTGAACACGACAGTCGTCCCCAGGGTGCTCGTGGAGAAGCTTCAGCCGCCCAGGGACGAGCAGGAGCCTGCTACGTCGGACACAGTAGCGGCACTGCTGCGGCAACTGAAGAGCCGCGACGAGCAGGTGGCAGGCATGCAGGCGAACCTCGACCGCCTGACTTCACAAATTGCACAGCTCATAGGGGAGCTATCCAGCACGCGCAAGGAGCTGGAGCTGTACCGACAGGGTACGCAGACGGTCGTGTCGATGCAGTCGATGGAAGGCAGTAGTGCTCGTGGCTACTACGCTGCCATCGCCGACGAGCAGCGCACGTATGCCGAAGTGGTGGGCAGCAGCTCGGGGGTACGCCAGCGGCGCAAGCGTGGCAAGCGCGGAGGAAACGCGCGGCCAGCGCAGCAGCAGCAGCAGCAGCAACCACGACAGCAGCAGCAGCCACGTCAGCAGCAGCCCCGGCAACAATGGCCTGCATTGCAGCGGCAGCAGCAGCCGCGTCAGCAGCAGCAGCCACGACAACAACAGTGGCAGCAGCAGCAGCAGCAACAGCAGCAGCAGCGGCAACAGCAGCAACACCGTGAGAAGCAGCAGCAGCAGCGGCAGCCACAGCAGCAGCCACAGCAGCAGCAGCAGCGGCAGCCACATCAGCAGCCGCAGCAGCAGCAGCACCGGCAGCCGCAGAAGCAGCAGCAGCGACAGCCACAGCAGCAGCAACGTGGTCCGGTGCGACGCAGAGTGCGCCCGGATACAATTGAAGTCGCACCAGCTGAAGGTGTAACCTGGACGCAGGTATACCTGAAGCTGCGAACGGCTCCAGAGCTGGAGGAGGTTCGCAAGGACATCGGGATGGGCCGACGCACGGCGCAGGGTCGTCTACGCGTCCCCATTAAGCGGACCGCCGACAGCGAAGCGCTCGCTGCTAAGATACAAGGAGTCCTTGGCAATACGGGAGTGGCGCGAGTGCTCACCGAGATGGGAGAAGTCCTTATCACCCATGTCGACTCGCTGGCCACAGTCGACGATGTGAAGGAAGCGATCAAGGCTAAACTCGGAGTGGAACCGGGCATCACTTTTGCCGACGTTTGGGAGCTGAGCGATGGCACGAAACGCGCTCGTGTCCGCCTCCCGTTGGCAAAAGCGCAAAACCTACACGAGACGAAATTGCCACTCTGCCAGTTCATCAGCGTGGCACATGAAGTTCCCCGACGTCCTGTTAGCCAGCGCCGCTGCCTACGCTGTTTCGAAGTAGGACACATCGTGCGGGACTGCCACAACGAGCAGGACTATCGAGGCAAGTGCTTCCGCTGTGGCAACCATGGCCATCTGGCGAAGGCTTGCTCTTTGGAGGCTAAGTGCCTCAAATGTGGTGGCCCACACAGCATCGGCCACGCTAGTTGTGGCCAGCAGCGGTCACCGTGTGTGTAAAGCAGCAGCTGAACGTGTTGCAGGCGAACCTGGGCGGTGGACGCACTGCCCAGGATTTCGTCCTTCAGTCCGCTCGGACGGAGCGGATCGACGTGTTGATGCTCTCCGAGGTGTATCGGCCTCCGGAGAACAACGGAACGTGGTCAGTGGACTCGTCGGGGGTTGTAGCCGTGGTGGCTATTGGAGCACATCCCATCCAGCGTGTGTGGCGCAGCCCAACGCCTGGATTGGCGGCTGCTCAGATTGGCGGCATAGTGTTCGTCAGCTGCTATGCTCCCCCCCGCCTCACCATCGACGAGTTCGAGCATTTTCTGGAGGCTCTGGAGCTGGAGACGCTTCCTCACACTCACATCGTCGTAGCGGGCGACTTTAACGCCTGGCACGAGGAGTGGGGAAGTGAGCGCAACACCAGGCGAGGTGAGGAGCTGCTGTCCACCATCCAGCAGCTCGGGCTGAGGATACTCAACCGAGGTACAACCCCAACGTTCGTCGGGAACGGCGTTGCCACTCCCAGTGTCGTCGATGTGTCATTCGCAAGCGAATCTATCGCTCGACCCGACACCTGGACAGTGGCCCCTGACTCGTTGGCGCGGTTCTACACGGCATCCGACCACCGGTATCTTCTCTACACCGTCGGGCCGTCCTCCTCGCCTCAGCACCAGACTGAGCAGCAAAACCAACACCAACACCAGCGACATCAGCAGCGGAATCATCGGCAGCAGCAGCAGCAGCAGCATCATCGGCAACAGCAGCAGCAGCAGCATCGAAACCAGCGACGGAGTCCTCATCCCATCTCCCATCACCAGGGCAGGAGGTGGAAGGCCTCACAGTTCTCGGCCGAGGCGTTCCAGGCGGCACTGCGTGCAGCGAGCTTCGAGGAGCGTGCGGTCAGCCAGGAGGGAATGGTAGAAGCCATGCTCGAGGCTTGCGACGAAACGATGGCGCGGGTCACCACGTCGCACCGTGACCCCCATCGAGCCCTTTTCTGGTGGACACCGGAGCTCACGCGCCTTCGCGAGGAGTGTGCAGCCGCACGTGACCGGATGGTTGCCACGGTCGACCTGCAAGAGCGCAGCCTTGCAGCAGCGCACCACCGAACTGCGAGGCGGACGATGGAGAAGGCGATTCGAGCCAGCAAACGGGCAGAGTTTGACGAGCTTATTCGTCTTGCGGAGAGCAATGAGTTCGGGGCAGGTTACCGTGCTGTCATGTCTCGGCTTCGTGGCAGCTATGTGCCACCGGAGACTGACAAAGAGGAACTGCTGCGCATTTCCGGTGACCTGTTCCCGACTCATCCACCTGTCGTCTGGCCGGAAGCGGAGGACATCGAGGACACCGAGGACGGGCAGTCGTTGACGCCTGTCACCGCGAACGAGCTGCTGGACATCGTGGGATGCATGGCCAACCGGAAGGCACCGGGTCTGGACGGGATCCCCAACGCAGCCGTGAAGACAGCGATCAGGGAGTACCCGGAGGTTTTTCGCCGCCTATACCAGGACTGCCTGGATCGTGGCACGTTTCCTGCGCCGTGGAAGCGGCAGCGCTTGGTGCTGCTGCCCAAGCCAGGCAAACCTCCCGGGGAAAGCTCCTCGTACCGGCCGTTGTGCATGCTCGACGCACTCGGCAAGGTGCTGGAGCGCCTGATCCTGTCCCGGCTCAACGTCCATCTTGAGGATCCCGACGCTCCACGGCTATCGGAGCACCAGTACGGCTTCCGGAAGGGGCGATCCACCATCAGTGCGATCCAGCGTGTTGTCGAGGCTGGAAGGACGGCCATGTCCTTTCGCCGGACGAACCAGCGAGACAACCGATGCCTGATGGTGGTCGCGTTGGACGTCCGCAACGCGTTCAACACCGCGTCCTGGCAGTCCATCGCCAATGCGTTGCGGGAAAAAGGCGTCCCATCCGCACTAAGAAGAATGCTGAGGAGCTATTTCGAGGACCGGCGGTTGACCATCGTGACCAGCGAGGGCCCTGTTGAGCAGCCCATCAGCGCGGGGGTTCCACAGGGGTCCATTCTGGGCCCCACTCTGTGGAACGTGCTGTACGACGGGGTCCTGGGAGTGCCACTGCCACAAGGGACTGAGTTAATCGGCTATGCCGATGACTTGGTTCTGCTCGTCCCGGCGGTGACTCCCGAAGCAGCGGCCGCGACGGCGGAAGCAGCGATCGCGACCATCAGCAGCTGGATGTCCCGTCACCGTCTCGCCCTGGCGCCGGAGAAGACGGAGATGACGGTGATTTCAAGCCTGAAGCGGCCTCCGGCAGTAAGCGTCGTCGTTGAGGGAGTAGCGGTTCCTGCATCAAGATCCATCCGGTATCTGGGCGTGTGGCTGCAGGACCATTTGTCATGGCTCCCACACGTTGAGAAGGCAGCGGCGAAGGCGGAGAAGGTCGCCCAGGCGGTGATACGGCTTCTGCCGAATCATAGCGGCCCGAAATCGTCGCGAGCCCGCCTACTGGCGGCTGTAGCGGACTCCATTCTTCGCTACGGAGCCTCAGTATGGTCGGAAGGCTTGGAAAGGCGACAATGCCGCCGGCTTGTCTGCCGAGTACAGCGTAAGACGGCGATTCGGGTTTGCAGAGCGTTCCGGACGGTGCGTGGCGAAACGGCAGTGCTGTTGGCCGGACTGATCCCGATCTGCCGCCTCATTGACGAGGACAGCCGGGTGTACCATCAGCTACATCAGCAAGGCCGGGAGGGGACCAGCGAACAGGTTCGAGCCAGCGAACGCGAGCGGACCTACGCGATCTGGCAGGCGGAGTGGGACGCGGACGCCGATAGCAGCGAGGCCAGCCGGTACACGCGCTGGTCACACCGCGTGGTGCCGGACGTTAAAGCCTGGCAGTCACGGAAGCACGGAGACGTGACTTTCCAGCTGGCACAGGTGTTGTCCGGTCACGGATTTTTCCGAGACTACCTGTGCAGCAAGGGCTTCACGTCATCCCCGGACTGTCAGCGCTGCCCCGGTGTGCCCGAGACGGCCGAGCATGCAGTGTTCCACTGCCCACGGTTTGCTGCGGTGCGCGAGGAGCTGTTGAGCGGGCCGGATCCAGTGACTCCCGACAACATCCTCGACTGTCTCCTGGAGGGTCCCGATCGTTGGAGCCGGGTGTGCGAGGCTGCACAACGCATCACGAACGAACTCCAGGACGATTGGAACGCCGAGCGGGAGATGCTGGCCGCGCAGGATGGTGCGCCGTCCCAGCGGGATGATTCGGTGGCAATAGCCCGCAATCAACGGCGAA
>NW_026045091.1:0-10000 GCF_943734845.2 Anopheles funestus | reverse complement strand
GAGTGATCCCCTGCCTAGGGTTTTATAGTAAGGTTCCCAATGTAACACAATCCCGGTGGTACGTCCAAAGACTAACTTTCTGACTAAGTTGTCTTTATTACCCAATAGTCCCAGGCCTTGTGACTTGTGGCTCATGTCTACGCCCATGGCCACCATTCGCTAAGATAGTTTTGAAGTCACTTTGAAGGCCCAGGAACAACTCTCTTAGCACATCGGTTAACCTGGCGCCGCAGTCAACTCATGTGCTTGGATCGGATCGAGCTATTGAGTATTGGGCCTGCATACTCGCTCATCCGTATCCTTTGCGTACCGCCCCATGGCCCTTGTATGTCTGCACCACAGTTCCTGTTCGTTCCGTGCCTATGGCCGGATACGTATTGCACATCGGTTAACCTGACGCCGCAGTCAACTCATGTGCTTGGATCGGATCGAGCTATTGAGTATTGGGCCTGCATACTCGCTCATCCGTATCCTTTGCGTACCGCCCCATGGCCCTTGTATGTCTGCACCACAGTTCCTGTTCGTTCCGTGCCTATGGCCGGATACGTATTGCACATCGGTATACCTGTCGCTACTCAGGCAACTCGTGTGCGTGGATTGGATCGAGAACATGGTGTGTGCCCCATGTTATAATTGATAGTCCATATCCACTTTATAGGTTAAAGTCATAAGTTGTGATTGCACAACCATTCTTCATAAGAGTTTAATCACTCTTCAACTAACTTTCGTTCTGGTGTCTTGGTATCAAATCGCGTAAGACACAAGATTCTACTGGCCAAATAGAATCTAGCACATTGGTTAACCTGGCGCCGCAGTCAACTCATGTGCTTGGATCGGATCGAGCTATTGAGTATTGGGCCTGCATACTCGCTCATCCGTATCCTTTGCGTACCGCCCCATGGCCCCGTCCTTAGAGTTAATGACTAGTAGGCTTAACTCTTTGTATGTCTGCACCACAGTTCCCGTTCGTTCCGTGCCGTGGCCGGATACGTATTGCACATCGGTATACCTGTCGCTACTCAGGCAACTCGTGTGCGTGGATTGGATCGAGCTCATGGGGTGTGTAGAGATTCCATGTTATAATTGCAAGTCCATATCCACTTTATAGGTTAAAGTCATAAGTTGTGATTGCACAACCATACTTCATAAGAGTTTAATAACTCTTCAACTAACTTTCGTTCTGGTGTCTTGGTATCAAATCGCATAAGACACAAGATTCTACTGGCCAAATAGAATCTAGCACATTGGTTAACCTGACGCCGCAGTCAACTCATGTGCTTGGATCGGATCGAGCTATTGAGTATTGGGCCTGCATACTCGCTCATCCGTATCCTTTGTGTACCGCCCCATGGCCCCGTCCTTAGAGTTAATGACTAATAGGCTTAACTCTTGTTTGTCTGCACCACAGTTCCCGTTCGTTCCGTGCCGTAGCCGGATACGTATTGCACAGTAGTAGACACCGTAATCTGACGTATCTAACACACCACTATTGTAACTCGTCGTCCAAGGACCTTTCAAGTGCCTGATGGCCAGGGGAGCTCTTACACGGCACGGAGACACAGTGATGCTCGCCCATCAAAGTGTACAACGATCGAGTTTGCTTAAGTGTCTGGGTACCTACACACCAGACACAATGCAATGGCCACGGATCCACACAAGGCACATCACATGCAGAAAGCTTCACCAGATTCTGACACATACCACACTCTTGTAACTCGTCGTCGAAGGGGCGTTCAAAGTGCCTTACGGCTAGGGGGGATCTAGCACGGCACGGAGACACAGTGATGGTCACCCATCAAAGTGTACAACGATCGAGTTTGCTTTCCGCGCAAGCGTTCTAAGTGTCTGGGTATCTAAGCACCAGACACAATGCAATGGCCACGGATCCACACAAGGCACATCACATGCAGAAAGCTTCACCAGATTCTGACACATACCACACACATGCAACTCGTCGTCGAAGGGGCGTTCAAGTGCCTTACGGCTAGGGGAGATCTAGCTCGGCACGGAGACACAGTGATGGTCACCCATCAAAGTGTACAACGAACGAGTTGGCTTTCAACAAATTCTGACACATAGCAAGCGAGCGACCGAGCTACACCGAAGGCAGCCCATGGTTGGTCACTCGCGGACGATCATCAGTAATGATCCTTCCGCAGGTTCACCTACGGAAACCTTGTTACGACTTTTACTTCCTCTAAATCATCAAGTTCGGTCAACTTCAGCCATGCCAGCTGCAGCTCACGAAGGAACCGCGGAAGGTAAGCCTCCAGAAACCTCACTAAATAATCCATCGGTAGTAGCGACGGGCGGTGTGTACAAAGGGCAGGGACGTAATCAGCACTAGCTAATGACTAGTGCTTACTAGAAATTCCAGGTTCATGGGGACCGTTGCAGTCCCCAATCCCGACTAGATGGGCATTTTAGTGATTTCCCGTTCCTCTCGGAATGGGGGCGCCTATTGGCGAGAACACGCTGCGACCCACATTGTAGCACGCGTGCAGCCCAGAACATCTAAGGGCATCACGGACCTGTTATCGCTCATTCTCAGCTTGCTAAACACAAGTTGTCCCGCTAAGCAGGGCAAACGTAGCCGACGACCGTCCGTGAAGGCGCCGCCCGGCTGTAACGTCAGGTGCGCCCGGAGGCGCACTGCTGACAGCGTTCTAGTTAGCATGTTTGAGTCACGTTCGTTATCGGAATTAACCAGACAAATCATTCCACGAACTAAGAACGGCCATGCACCACTACCCTTAAATTTGAGAAAGAGCTATCAATCTGTCTTACCTCGATAAGTTTGGACCTGGTAAATTTTCCCGTGTTGAGTCAAATTAAGCCGCAAGCTCCACTTCTTGTGGTGCCCTTCCGTCAATTCCTTTAAGTTTCAACTTTGCAACCATACTTCCCCCGGAACCCGATTTTGGTTTCCCGGAAGCGACTGAGAGCACCGAATAGGGGTAGCGTCTCCCAATTGCTAATTGGCATCGTTTACGGTTAGAACTAGGGCGGTATCTAATCGCCTTCGATCCTCTAACTTTCGTTCTTGATTAAAGAAAGCATCCATGGCAAACGCTTTCGCTTCAGTTGGTCCTACGACGGTCTACGAATTTCACCTCTCGCGCCGTAATACCAATGCCCCCAACTACTTCTGTTAATCATTACCTCTAGGTTTCTGACAAACCAACGAAATCGTATAAACCGAGGTCATATTCCATTATTCCATGCAAGATTATTCTCGGCCAACGCCAACCCCACGGGGGGGCCGGACGCTTTGTCTTAGCCTGCTTTGAGCACTCTAATTTGTTCAAGGTAAATGTGAGTATCTTGAGCACCATGAGGAGCCCGTGCCGGAGTTAACCGGTAGCACGGTACTCGTTCACAGAGTAACGCCCAAGTACACCATTGTGAGTCGCAGCCGTGAGCGCGCGCACGAACGGCCCCGGCGTGTAACCGGGCGCCCGTGGCGGTCACGTGTCTGGACGGGCAATCAACTTCGAACGTTTTAACCGCAACAACTTTAATATACGCTAGTGGAGCTGGAATTACCGCGGCTGCTGGCACCAGACTTGCCCTCCACTTGATCCTTGTTGAAGGATTTATACTCAACTCATTCCAATTATGGACCATCGTTAGAGAGGTCCATATTGTTATTTCTCGTCACTACCTCCCCGTACTGGGATTGGGTAATTTACGCGCCTGCTGCCTTCCTTGGATGTGGTAGCCATTTCTCAGGCTCCCTCTCCGGAATCGAACCCTGATTCCCCGTTACCCGTCGCAACCATGGTAGTCCTCTACACTACCATCAATAGTTGATAGGGCAGACATTTGAAAGATCTGTCGTCAGTCGACAAGCGACCATACGATCTGCGTCCTTATCCAGACTTCAACTCAAGCCGCCCGGAGGCGATTGGTTTAACTAATAAGTGCACCAGTTCAGCTACCCGCGAGGGCAACAGTCCCGGCATGTTGCATGTATTAGCTCTGGATTTTCCACAGTTATCCAAGTAACTAGTGGTAGGATGATCTTGTGAATTATAGCTGTTATACTGAGCCTTATGCGGTTTCACATTCATTTATGTTTGTACTTAGACATGCATGGCTTAACCTTTGAGACAAGCGTATATTACTGGTAGGATCAACCAGAATTCGTTCCACTACAGACACACACTCGCTTAGTGGGAAATAAATTTCCACACAACTCTCTCTCTCTAGAACCATATGGAATGGCTCTTTGGTGTTGGGTAAGGCACCAATTGGTTGGGGTGTAACGGTCACCACCAACTTTAAGTTTGTTAGGGCACAACGGAAACCACTAACTAAACTTTAGGAAACTAAATTTCCTCACACATTATCTCTCACCATATTAGCACTAGGTGCTATCCACGATTGTACAACGTTTCAACTCTTGAATCGACCGTAGGGCCGCGGAATTGCTTCCGGGCCCCTATTCTCGCTATTAATTGTTCATCTCTTTCAATACATCGAGTTCGTTCCATTGGGTAGTTCGCATGGCGAACGTTTTGATGCAGCCCCCTGGGGGACCACGGCACTTTACACCGGGTATGGTGTATGCGCAACCTACAGATAACAATAAACCCCTTATGCGTGTGTAAACCGATGTTGGGCTGCTCAACATCTTTCATGGTTACATCACTTGCACCAGAACCCACGGTGCCGATTTGGTAATATGTTGTACATTTACTCTCAAGATGTACGCTTCGGCCCCTTATTCAGGGGCTCAAGCTATTACCAGCAAGAACAATCCTCATCCAGACTTGAACTCGAAACACCCGCAGGCGAACGGTTTAACTAATAAGTGCACCAGTCTTGAATCCATGCGTCGGTGGAAACAATGCCGGCGTGTTGCATGTATTAGCTCTGAACTTAGCGAGTGATTGCCTTGCAGCTGTCATACTGAGCGTAGAGCGTGATTATCGCTCACTTGAACCATGTTGAATGGCTCTTTGGTGTAGGGTAAGGCACCAATTTGTTGGGGCGTAACGGTCACCACCAACTTAAGACTTGCTTATAGGTATTTCAACGTTTTCAACTCTTTAATCGACCGTGTTTCATTATCATCTCTTCTTCTTATTAAATGCATCGAGTTCGTTCCATTGGGTAGTTCGCGTGGCGAACGGTTTGATGCAGCCCCCCGGGGGGGACCACGGCACTTTACACCGGGCATGGTGTATGCGCAACCTACAGATCACCAATATATTTGTGATCGATAATGCACACTTCTTACACGACTGACCAGTCGACAGCGCTGCCTTCCTATTATGCGTGTGTAAACCGATGTTGGGCTGCTCAACATCTTTCACGGTTACATCACTTGCACCCGAACCCATGGTGCCGATTTGGTAATATGTTGTACATGGTCTCAAGATGTACGCTTCGACCCCTTATTCAGGGGCTCAAGCTATTACCAGCAAGATCAATCCTCATCCAGACTTGAACTCGAAACACCCGGAGGCGAACGGTTTAACTAATAAGTGCACCAGTCTTGAATCCATGCGTCGGTGGAAACAATGCCGGCATGTTGCATGTATTAGCTCTGAACATAGCGAGTGATTGCCTTGCAGCTGTCGAACTGAGCGTAGAATGTGATTATCGCTCACTTGAAAGGGTCAAGCCCTTTCGAGTCGTCCGGTTTTTACGCCAGACGACTCGGTTCACCATCTTTCGGGAAGGGACCGTCTCGGTCGCAAGCTGCTCCGGTCCCCAAACAACCTGCGACAAATGATAGGAAATGCCGACATCAATATGTGTTCAGTTTGGTTTATCGCTCATAGGTCTTTTTGACCATCGATCCCTGATTATAACTCTCAATTAAACAGTCAGGAGAGTAAGGCATGCCCATCGATATCTCATCGACAGGCGATACCGCAAGAACGGCCAACGACACATCAGGTGATCGATTATTGCTACGACTTTTGCTTAATCGTTTCCACTCCTTAGAGAAAGAAACCCCCGGGGACCGTCTCGGTCGCAAGCTGCTCCGGTCCCTAAACAACCTGCGACAAATGATAGGAAATGCCGACATCAATATGTGTTCAGTTTGGTTTATCGCTCATTGGTCTGTTTGACCATCGATCCCTGATTAAACTCTCAGTAATCCAGTCGGGAGAGTAAGGCATGCCCATCGATATCTCATCGACAGGCGATACCGCTTGAACGGCCAACGACACATCAGAGGATCGTATCTTGCTACAACTTTTGCTTAATCGTTTCTTCTCCTTGGAGAAAGAAACCCCCGGGGACCGTCTCGGCCGCAAGCTGCTCCGGTCCCTAAACAACCTGCGGCATCAAATGATAGGAAAAGCCGACATCAATACGTGTTCAGTTTGGTTTATCGCTCATTGGTCTTGTTTGACCATCGATCCCTGATTAATACTCTCAATTAGAAGGTCGGTAGAGTAAGGCATGCCCATCGATGTCTCATCGACAGGCGATACCGCATGAACGGCCAACGACACATCAGAGGATCGTATCTTGCTACAACTCTTGCTTAATAGTTTCCACTCCTTGGAGAAAGAAACCCCCGGGGACCGTCTCGGCCGCAAGTTGCTCCGGTCCCTAAACAACCTGCGGCATCAAATGATAGGAAAAGCCGACATCAATACGTGTTCAGTTTGGTTTATCGCTCATTGGTCTTGTTTGACCATCGATCCCTGATTAATACTCTCAATTAGAAGGTCGGTAGAGTAAGGCATGCCCATCGATATCTCATCGACAGGCGATACCGCATGAACGGCCAACGACACATCAGAGGATCGTATCTTGCTACAACTCTTGCTTAATAGTTTCCACTCCTTGGAGAAAGAAACCCCCGGGGACCGTCTCGGCCGCAAGTTGCTCCGGTCCCTAAACAACCTGCGGCATCAAATGATAGGAAAAGCCGACATCAATACGTGTTCAGTTTGGTTTATCGCTCATAGGTCTGTTTGACCATCGATCCTAGAATTCAACTTTCGAGTAAGGCATGCCCGTCGATATCTCATCGATAGGCGATACCGGTAGAACGGCCAACGACACACATCTAGGATCGCATTTACTCTTCCTTGGATGGATAACCAATACCCTAGGACCGTTTCATCGCGAGCTGCTCCGGTCCTCAAACAACTCGCGAACCACCGATAGGATGATATTAGGAATGGCCGACTTTCATCCTTTAACTCTCAGTTCTGCTTACCAAAACATAGGTACTTGGACCTTAAAGACCACTATATGTTCCCCGATCGGGGGCAATCGGAACGTCTATCCATCATCAACATCGTTTCACTCATTCCGAACCACCAAATTGGACAGACAGTACCATATTCACCAACCGATTGCTTCAACTTCGCAAACTGTATGGTAAGTTCTACTAATTTCACATCTTACCATCGACTAATAGTGCATAAATCCACTTGGAAATCACTTTTCCTTGGTCCTCGGACCTTCTACGACAACGTCCAACAAATATCCGAAGTCGTTTCCCAACTTAGACCAAGCATTTCGTATCTTTACTTCTAATCGATTTTTTCTCTCATAATTGACGATCAAAATCTAAAAACCACATTTTGAGCCAGAAGCAGTCGTCCGATCGTCCTGGGGGTAGTCTCAATCGATTTAGAAGGGCCCAATTCATAAAGATACGTACTCAGTCAAATTCATGCTTCTGGCTCACCTACCCCCTATATAGAAAACGAAAGCGTACAGGCGTGGAAAACGTGCCATTTTTCTCCATCACGGACTTTTTTTTTCTCGTTGCACCGACTCTAGTAAAAAAGTGAAATTTTTTACTAGTTACCAACTTTTGCAAATTATCATCGGATATCACTTTTCATGGTCTATAGTAAGTTCTTATCACGTTTTAGTAGTTTTTGAAAAAAAAATTTTTTTGAACTTTTCAAAATTTTTCAAAACAAAGTTTTTGTAGGCGGTTTTGTGTATGGAGGGTTACTAGTCTCGGGGTCACTGTTTGACCAAAAAACCACTATATATCATTCGAAAGGTAATTTCAAGGGCTACAAAAAATTGTTCTACGGCACCCCCCTCCGACGTCTAGTATTCGAGTTATTGGCCAAAAACCATCACTTGAGCGATTTTTCGTTCAGGGTACCCGACTCTAGTAAAAAAGTGAAATTTTTCTCGATTGACCAAGTGTTGCAAATGACCATCGGATTTCACTTTTTATGGTCTATAGTGAGTTCTGATCACGATTTGGTACTTTTTGAAAAAATTTTTTTGACGCACTTTTCAAAATTTTGCAAAACCAAAACTTTTTAGGCGGTTTTGTGTATGGAGGGTTACTAGTCTCGGGGTCACTGTTTGACCAAAAAACCACTATATATCATTCGAAAGGTAATTTCAAGGGCTACAAAAAATTGTTCTACGGCACCCCCCTCCGACGTCTAGTATTCGAGTTATTGGCCAAAAACCGCAACTATAGCGGTTTTTCGTACAGGGTACCCGACTCTAGTAAAATGATGCGATTTTTACTAGTCTAGGAACTTTTTGGTCAAAAAATCAAGTATATGTCATTCGATAGATAATTTCAAGGGCTACCAAAAATTGTTCCACGACACCCCCCTGCGACGTCTAGTATTCGAGTTATTAGCCAAAAACCGCAACTTAAGCGGTTTTTCGTCCAGGGTACCCGACTCTAGTAAAATGATGCGATTTTTACTAGTCTAGGGAACTTTTTGGCCAAAAATCAAGTATATGTCATTCGATAGATAATTTCAAGGGCTACCAAAAATTGTTCCACGACACCCCCCTCCGACGTCTAGTATTAGAGTTATTAGCCAAAAACCGCAACTATAGCGGTTTTTCGTCCAGGGTACCCGACTCTAGTAAAATGATGCGATTTTTACTAGTCTAGGGAACTTTTTGGCCAAAAATCAAGTATATGTCATTCGATAGATAATTTCAAGGGCTACCAAAAATTGTTCCACGACACCCCCCTGCGACGTCTAGTATTCGAGTTATTAGCCAAAAACCGCAATTATAGCGGTTTTTCGTCCAGGGTACCCGACTCTAGTAAAATGATGCGATTTTTACTAGTCTAGGGAACTTTTTGGCCAAAAATCAAGTATATGTCATTCGATAGATAATTTCAAGGGCTACCAAAAATTGTTCCACGACACCCCCCTGCGACGTCTAGTATTCGAGTTATTAGCCAAAAACCGCAATTATAGCGGTTTTTCGTCCAGGGTACCCGACTCTAGTAAAATGATGCGATTTTTACTAGTCTAGGGAACTTTTTGGCCAAAAATCAAGTATATGTCATTCGATAGATAATTTCAAGGGCTACCAAAAATTGTTCCATGACACCCCCCTGCGACGTCTAGTATTCGAGTTATGGGCCAAAAACCATTCATACTTGAGCATTTTGCTCATTTTGCCTGTACGGGTACCGGGGACTAGTAAAATCAGGCCAATTTTACTAGAGTAGGGGTCCTTTTTGGTCAAAAAAACAACTTTTGCTCGTTCGATAGGGAATCGATAGGGCAACAAAAAATCGTTCTACGACCCCCCCTTCCGATGTCTAGTATTCGAGTTATGGGCCAAAAACAGTTTATAGCTAATTTTTCACTCGATTTTTCACCAAGTATCGCACATTACTCCGGTTCTATACATTGGATCGTCAATCTTTAAGATTTTATGGGTAGTTCCAACTGTTTGCTACATTTCATCCATACATCACCAACCGATTCAATGTCTGTGCTAGAAGTTATTAGAGGAATAAAAAAATTTACCCTTGGCTTTGGACCGTACAATTTTACCCATTTTTGGCCCATATTTGCCCCATAGCTCCGCCGGTATCCAAGATATGGCCACACTTTCTTCTGGCCATGGGTAGATGGCACTTGTGGCTAGATTTCTTCCATGCACCACTAATCGCTACCATGTATGTGGCCGGAGCTATTCGACGAACAACCATCGCATTTACCTAGGTACTTTTTCGGATTTTTGGTCCAACTTGCACCATTTTTGGCCCGTATTTGCCCCATAG
>NW_026045090.1:22500-40005 GCF_943734845.2 Anopheles funestus | reverse complement strand
GTGCCTATGGCCGGATACGTATTGCACATCGGTATACCTGTCGCTACTCAGGCAACTCGTGTGCGTGGATTGGATCGAGAACATGGTGTGTGCCCCATGTTATAATTGATAGTCCATATCCACTTTATAGGTTAAAGTCATAAGTTGTGATTGCACAACCATTCTTCATAAGAGTTTAATCACTCTTCAACTAACTTTCGTTCTGGTGTCTTGGTATCAAATCGCGTAAGACACAAGATTCTACTGGCCAAATAGAATCTAGCACATTGGTTAACCTGGCGCCGCAGTCAACTCATGTGCTTGGATCGGATCGAGCTATTGAGTATTGGGCCTGCATACTCGCTCATCCGTATCCTTTGCGTACCGCCCCATGGCCCCGTCCTTAGAGTTAATGACTAGTAGGCTTAACTCTTTGTATGTCTGCACCACAGTTCCCGTTCGTTCCGTGCCGTGGCCGGATACGTATTGCACATCGGTATACCTGTCGCTACTCAGGCAACTCGTGTGCGTGGATTGGATCGAGCTCATGGGGTGTGTAGAGATTCCATGTTATAATTGCAAGTCCATATCCACTTTATAGGTTAAAGTCATAAGTTGTGATTGCACAACCATACTTCATAAGAGTTTAATAACTCTTCAACTAACTTTCGTTCTGGTGTCTTGGTATCAAATCGCATAAGACACAAGATTCTACTGGCCAAATAGAATCTAGCACATTGGTTAACCTGGCGCCGCAGTCAACTCATGTGCTTGGATCGGATCGAGCTATTGAGTATTGGGCCTGCATACTCGCTCATCCGTATCCTTTGCGTACCGCCCCATGGCCCCGTCCTTAGAGTTAATGACTAATAGGCTTAACTCTTTGTATGTCTGCACCACAGTTCCCGTTCGTTCCGTGCCGTGGCCGGATACGTATTGCACAACAGTAGATACCATCACCTGACGTATCTAACACACCACTATTGTAACTCGTCGTCGAAGGACCTTTCAAGTGCCTGATGGCCAGGGGAGCTCTTACACGGCACGGAGACACAGTGATGCTCGCCCATCACAGTGTACAACGATCGAGTTTGCTTAAGTGTCTGGGTACCTACACACCAGACACAATGCAATGGCCACGGATCCACACAAGGCACATCACATGCAGAAAGCTTCACCAGATTATGACACATACCACACTCTTGTAACTCGTCGTCGAAGGGGCGTTCAAAGTGCCTTACGGCTAGGGGAGATCTAGCACGGCACGGAGACACAGTGATGGTTGCCCATCAAAGTGTACAACGATCGAGTTTGCTTTCCGCGCAAGCGTTCTAAGTGTCTGGGTACCTACACACCAGACACAATGCAATGGCCACGGATCCACACAAGGCACATCACATGCAGAAAGCTTCACCAGATTCTGACACATACCACACTCTTGTAACTCGTCGTCGAAGGGGCGTTCAAAGTGCCTTACGGCTAGGGGGGATCTAGCACGGCACGGAGACACAGTGATGGTCACCCATCAAAGTGTACAACGAACGAGTTGGCTTTCAACAAATTCTGACACATAGCAAGCGAGCGACCGAGCTACACCGAAGGCAGCCCATGGTTGGTCACTCGCGGACGATCATCAGTAATGATCCTTCCGCAGGTTCACCTACGGAAACCTTGTTACGACTTTTACTTCCTCTAAATCATCAAGTTCGGTCAACTTCAGCCATGCCAGCTGCAGCTCACGAAGGAACCGCGGAAGGTAAGCCTCCAGAAACCTCACTAAATAATCCATCGGTAGTAGCGACGGGCGGTGTGTACAAAGGGCAGGGACGTAATCAGCACTAGCTAATGACTAGTGCTTACTAGAAATTCCAGGTTCATGGGGACCGTTGCAGTCCCCAATCCCGACTAGATGGGCATTTTAGTGATTTCCCGTTCCTCTCGGAATGGGGGCGCCTATTGGCGAGAACACGCTGCGACCCACATTGTAGCACGCGTGCAGCCCAGAACATCTAAGGGCATCACGGACCTGTTATCGCTCATTCTCAGCTTGCTAAACACAAGTTGTCCCGCTAAGCAGGGCAAACGTAGCCGACGACCGCCCGTGAAGGCGCCGCCCGGCTGTAACGTCAGGTGCGCCCGGAGGCGCACTGCTGACAGCGTTCTAGTTAGCATGTTTGAGTCACGTTCGTTATCGGAATTAACCAGACAAATCATTCCACGAACTAAGAACGGCCATGCACCACTACCCTTAAATTTGAGAAAGAGCTATCAATCTGTCTTACCTCGATAAGTTTGGACCTGGTAAATTTTCCCGTGTTGAGTCAAATTAAGCCGCAAGCTCCACTTCTTGTGGTGCCCTTCCGTCAATTCCTTTAAGTTTCAACTTTGCAACCATACTTCCCCCGGAACCCGATTTTGGTTTCCCGGAAGCGACTGAGAGCACCGAATAGGGGTAGCGTCTCCCAATTGCTAATTGGCATCGTTTACGGTTAGAACTAGGGCGGTATCTAATCGCCTTCGATCCTCTAACTTTCGTTCTTGATTAAAGAAAGCATCCATGGCAAACGCTTTCGCTTCAGTTGGTCCTACGACGGTCTACGAATTTCACCTCTCGCGCCGTAATACCAATGCCCCCAACTACTTCTGTTAATCATTACCTCTAGGTTTCTGACAAACCAACGAAATCGTATAAACCGAGGTCATATTCCATTATTCCATGCAAGATTATTCTCGGCCAACGCCAACCCCACGGGGGGGCCGGACGCTTTGTCTTAGCCTGCTTTGAGCACTCTAATTTGTTCAAGGTAAATGTGAGTATCTTGAGCACCATGAGGAGCCCGTGCCGGAGTTAACCGGTAGCACGGTACTCGTTCACAGAGTAACGCCCAAGTACACCATTGTGAGTCGCAGCCGTGAGCGCGCGCACGAACGGCCCCGGCGTGTAACCGGGCGCCCGTGGCGGTCACGTGTCTGGACGGGCAATCAACTTCGAACGTTTTAACCGCAACAACTTTAATATACGCTAGTGGAGCTGGAATTACCGCGGCTGCTGGCACCAGACTTGCCCTCCACTTGATCCTTGTTGAAGGATTTATACTCAACTCATTCCAATTATGGACCATCGTTAGAGAGGTCCATATTGTTATTTCTCGTCACTACCTCCCCGTACTGGGATTGGGTAATTTACGCGCCTGCTGCCTTCCTTGGATGTGGTAGCCATTTCTCAGGCTCCCTCTCCGGAATCGAACCCTGATTCCCCGTTACCCGTCGCAACCATGGTAGTCCTCTACACTACCATCAATAGTTGATAGGGCAGACATTTGAAAGATCTGTCGTCAGTCGACAAGCGACCATACGATCTGCGTCCTTATCCAGACTTCAACTCAAGCCGCCCGGAGGCGATTGGTTTAACTAATAAGTGCACCAGTTCAGCTACCCGCGAGGGCAACAGTCCCGGCATGTTGCATGTATTAGCTCTGGATTTTCCACAGTTATCCAAGTAACTAGTGGTAGGATGATCTTGTGAATTATAGCTGTTATACTGAGCCTTATGCGGTTTCACATTCATTTATGTTTGTACTTAGACATGCATGGCTTAACCTTTGAGACAAGCGTATATTACTGGTAGGATCAACCAGAATTCGTTCCACTACAGACACACACTCGCTTAGTGGGAAATAAATTTCCACACAACTCTCTCTCTCTAGAACCATATGGAATGGCTCTTTGGTGTTGGGTAAGGCACCAATTTGTTGGGGTGTAACGGTCACCACCAACTTTAAGTTTGTTAGGGCACAACGGAAACCACTAACTAAACTTTAGGAAACTAAATTTCCTCACACATTATCTCTCACCATATTAGCACTAGGTGCTATCCACGATTGTACAACGTTTCAACTCTTGAATCGACCGTAGGGCCGCGGAATTGCTTCCGGGCCCCTATTCTCGCTATTAATTGTTCATCTCTTTCAATACATCGAGTTCGTTCCATTGGGTAGTTCGCATGGCGAACGTTTTGATGCAGCCCCCTGGGGGACCACGGCACTTTACACCGGGTATGGTGTATGCGCAACCTACAGATAACAATAAACCCCTTATGCGTGTGTAAACCGATGTTGGGCTGCTCAACATCTTTCATGGTTACATCACTTGCACCAGAACCCACGGTGCCGATTTGGTAATATGTTGTACATTTACTCTCAAGATGTACGCTTCGGCCCCTTATTCAGGGGCTCAAGCTATTACCAGCAAGAACAATCCTCATCCAGACTTGAACTCGAAACACCTGGAGGCGAACGGTTTAACTAATAAGTGCACCAGTCTTGAATCCATGCGTCGGTGGAAACAATGCCGGCGTGTTGCATGTATTAGCTCTGAACTTAGCGAGTGATTGCCTTGCAGCTGTCATACTGAGCGTAGAGCGTGATTATCGCTCACTTGAACCATGTTGAATGGCTCTTTGGTGTAGGGTAAGGCACCAATTTGTTGGGGCACAACGAAACCACCAACTTAAGACTTGCTTATAGGCATTTCAACGTTTTCAACTCTTAAATCGACCGTGTTTCATTATCATCTCTTCTTCTTATTAAATGCATCGAGTTCGTTCCATTGGGTAGTTCGCGTGGCGAACGGTTTGATGCAGCCCCCCGGGGGGGACCACGGCACTTTACACCGGGCATGGTGTATGCGCAACCTACAGATCACCAATATATTTGTGATCGATAATGCACACTTCTTACACGACTGACCAGTCGACAGCGCTGCCTTCCTATTATGCGTGTGTAAACCGATGTTGGGCTGCTCAACATCTTTCACGGTTACATCACTTGCACCCGAACCCATGGTGCCGATTTGGTAATATGTTGTACATGGTCTCAAGATGTACGCTTCGACCCCTTATTCAGGGGCTCAAGCTATTACCAGCAAGATCAATCCTCATCCAGACTTGAACTCGAAACACCCGGAGGCGAACGGTTTAACTAATAAGTGCACCAGTCTTGAATCCATGCGTCGGTGGAAACAATGCCGGCATGTTGCATGTATTAGCTCTGAACATAGCGAGTGATTGCCTTGTAGCTGTCGAACTGAGCGTAGAATGTGATTATCGCTCACTTGAAAGGGTCAAGCCCTTTCGAGTCGTCCGGTTTTTACGCCAGACGACTCGGTTCACCATCTTTCGGGATACAAGTTGACTAAGTGGTACCACTACACTTATCAACTTTCGATTTGGTAATCCTCATCCAGCTTCCTTTCTGGAGGTCCCGAGGATTACCAATTGGGCTGTCATACTGAGCTCATATATTGGAGATCGATAATGCACACTTCTTACACGACTGACCAGTCGACAGCGCTGCCTTCCTATTATGCGTGTGTAAACCGATGTTGGGCTGCTCAACATCTTTCACGGTTACATCACTTGCACCAGAACCCACGGTGCCGATTTGGTAATATGTTGTACATTTACTCAAGATGTACGCTTCGGCCCCTTATTCAGGGGCTCAAGCTATTACCAGCAAGATCAATCCTCATCCAGACTTGAACTCGAAACACCCGGAGGCGAACGGTTTAACTAATAAGTGCACCAGTCTTGAATCCATGCGTCGGTGGAAACAATGCCGGCATGTTGCATGTATTAGCTCTGAACATAGCGAGTGATTGCCTTGTAGCTGTCGAACTGAGCGTAGAATGTGATTATCGCTCACTTGAAAGGGTCAAGCCCTTTCGAGTCGTCCGGTTTTTACGCCAGACGACTCGGTTCACCATCTTTCGGGATACAAGTTGACTAAGTGGTACCACTACACTTATCAACTTTCGATTTGGTAATCCTCATCCAGCTTCCTTTCTGGAGGTCCCGAGGATTACCAATTGGGCTGTCATACTGAGCTCATATATTGGAGATCGATAATGCACACTTCTTACACGACTGACCAGTCGACAGCGCTGCCTTCCTATTATGCGTGTGTAAACCGATGTTGGGCTGCTCAACATCTTTCACGGTTACATCACTTGCACCAGAACCCACGGTGCCGATTTGGTAATATGTTGTACATTTACTCAAGATGTACGCTTCGGCCCCTTATTCAGGGGCTCAAGCTATTACCAGCAAGAACAATCCTCATCCAGACTTGAACTCGAAACACCCGGAGGCGAACGGTTTAACTAATAAGTGCACCAGTCTTGAATCCATGCGTCGGTGGAAACAATGCCGGCGTGTTGCATGTATTAGCTCTGAACTTAGCGAGTGATTGCCTTGCAGCTGTCGAACTGAGCGTAGAGCGTGATTATCGCTCACTTGAACCATGTTGAATGGCTCTTTGGTGTAGGGTAAGGCACCAATTTGTTGGGGCACAACGAAACCACCAACTTAAGACTTGCTTATAGGCATTTCAACGTTTTCAACTCTTAAATCGACCGTGTTTCATTATCATCTCTTCTTCTTATTAAATGCATCGAGTTCGTTCCATTGGGTAGTTCGCGTGGCGAACGGTTTGATGCAGCCCCCCGGGGGGGACCACGGCACTTTACACCGGGCATGGTGTATGCGCAACCTACAGATCACCAATATATTTGTGATCGATAATGCACACTTCTTACACGACTGACCAGTCGACAGCGCTGCCTTCCTATTATGCGTGTGTAAACCGATGTTGGGCTGCTCAACATCTTTCACGGTTACATCACTTGCACCCGAACCCATGGTGCCGATTTGGTAATATGTTGTACATGGTCTCAAGATGTACGCTTCGACCCCTTATTCAGGGGCTCAAGCTATTACCAGCAAGATCAATCCTCATCCAGACTTGAACTCGAAACACCCGGAGGCGAACGGTTTAACTAATAAGTGCACCAGTCTTGAATCCATGCGTCGGTGGAAACAATGCCGGCATGTTGCATGTATTAGCTCTGAACATAGCGAGTGATTGCCTTGTAGCTGTCGAACTGAGCGTAGAATGTGATTATCGCTCACTTGAAAGGGTCAAGCCCTTTCGAGTCGTCCGGTTTTTACGCCAGACGACTCGGTTCACCATCTTTCGGGAAGGGACCGTCTCGGTCGCAAGCTGCTCCGGTCCCCAAACAACCTGCGACAAATGATAGGAAATGCCGACATCAATACGTGTTCAGTTTGGTTTATCGCTCATAGGTCTTTTTGACCATCGATCCCTGATTATAACTCTCAATTAAACAGTCAGGAGAGTAAGGCATGCCCATCGATATCTCATCGACAGGCGATACCGCAAGAACGGCCAACGACACATCAGGTGATCGATTATTGCTACGACTTTTGCTTAATCGTTTCCACTCCTTAGAGAAAGAAACCCCCGGGGACCGTCTCGGTCGCAAGCTGCTCCGGTCCCTAAACAACCTGCGACAAATGATAGGAAATGCCGACATCAATATGTGTTCAGTTTGGTTTATCGCTCATTGGTCTGTTTGACCATCGATCCCTGATTAAACTCTCAGAAATCCAGTCGGGAGAGTAAGGCATGCCCATCGATATCTCATCGACAGGCGATACCGCTTGAACGGCCAACGACACATCAGAGGATCGTATCTTGCTACAACTCTTGCTTAATAGTTTCCACTCCTTGGAGAAAGAAACCCCCGGGGACCGTCTCGGCCGCAAGCTGCTCCGGTCCCTAAACAACCTGCGGCATCAAATGATAGGAAAAGCCGACATCAATACGTGTTCAGTTTGGTTTATCGCTCATTGGTCTTGTTTGACCATCGATCCCTGATTAATACTCTCAATTAGAAGGTCGGTAGAGTAAGGCATGCCCATCGATATCTCATCGACAGGCGATACCGCATGAACGGCCAACGACACATCAGAGGATCGTATCTTGCTACAACTCTTGCTTAATAGTTTCCACTCCTTGGAGAAAGAAACCCCCGGGGACCGTCTCGGCCGCAAGTTGCTCCGGTCCCTAAACAACCTGCGGCATCAAATGATAGGAAAAGCCGACATCAATACGTGTTCAGTTTGGTTTATCGCTCATAGGTCTGTTTGACCATCGATCCTAGAATTCAACTTTCGAGTAAGGCATGCCCGTCGATATCTCATCGATAGGCGATACCGGTAGAACGGCCAACGACACACATCTAGGATCGCATTTACTCTTCCTTGGATGGATAACCAATACCCTAGGACCGTTTCATCGCGAGCTGCTCCGGTCCTCAAACAACTCGCGAACCACCGATAGGATGATATTAGGAATGGCCGACTTTCATCCTTTAACTCTCAGTTCTGCTTACCAAAACATAGGTACTTGGACCTTAAAGACCACTATATGTTCCCCGATCGGGGGCAATCGGAACGTCTATCCATCATCAACATCGTTTCACTCATTCCGAACCACCAAATTGGACAGACAGTACCATATTCACCAACCGATTGCTTCAACTTCGCAAACTGTATGGTAAGTTCTACTAATTTCACATCTTACCATCGACTAATAGTGCATAAATCCACTTGGAAATCACTTTTCCTTGGTCCTCGGACCTTCTACGACAACGTCCAACAAATATCCGAAGTCGTTTCCCAACTTAGACCAAGCATTTCGTATCTTTACTTCTAATCGATTTTTTCTCGCATAATTGACGATCAAAATCTAAAAACCACATTTTGAGCCAGAAGCAGTCGTCCGATCGTCCTGGGGGTAGTCTCAATCGATTTAGAAGGGTCCAATTCATAAAGATACATACTCAGTCAAAATCATGCTTCTGGCTCACCTACCCCCTATATAGTAAACGAAAGCGTACAGGCGTGGAAAACGTGCCATTTTTCTCCATCACGGACTTTTTTTTTCTCGTTGCACCGACTCTAGTAAAAAAGTGAAATTTTTTACTAGTTACCAACTTTTGCAAATTATCATCGGATATCACTTTTTATGGTCTATAGTAAGTTCTTATCACGTTTTAGTAGTTTTTGAAAAAAAAATTTTTTTGAACTTTTCAAAATTTTTCAAAACAAAGTTTTTGTAGGCGGTTTTGTGTATGGAGGGTTACTAGTCTCGGGGTCACTGTTTGACCAAAAAACCACTATATATCATTCGAAAGGTAATTTCAAGGGCTACAAAAAATTGTTCTACGGCACCCCCCTCCGACGTCTAGTATTCGAGTTATTGGCCAAAAACCATCACTTGAGCGATTTTTCGTTCAGGGTACCCGACTCTAGTAAAAAAGTGAAATTTTTCTCGATTGACCAAGTGTTGCAAATGACCATCGGATTTCACTTTTTATGGTCTATAGTGAGTTCTGATCACGATTTGGTACTTTTTGAAAAAATTTTTTTGACGCACTTTTCAAAATTTTGCAAAACCAAAACTTTTTAGGCGGTTTTGTGTATGGAGGGTTACTAGTCTCGGGGTCACTGTTTGACCAAAAAACCACTATATATCATTCGAAAGGTAATTTCAAGGGCTACAAAAAATTGTTCTACGGCACCCCCCTCCGACGTCTAGTATTCGAGTTATTGGCCAAAAACCGCAACTATAGCGGTTTTTCGTACAGGGTACCCGACTCTAGTAAAATGATGCGATTTTTACTAGTCTAGGAACTTTTTGGTCAAAAAATCAAGTATATGTCATTCGATAGATAATTTCAAGGGCTACCAAAAATTGTTCCACGACACCCCCCTGCGACGTCTAGTATTCGAGTTATTAGCCAAAAACCGCAACTTAAGCGGTTTTTCGTCCAGGGTACCCGACTCTAGTAAAATGATGCGATTTTTACTAGTCTAGGGAACTTTTTGGCCAAAAATCAAGTATATGTCATTCGATAGATAATTTCAAGGGCTACCAAAAATTGTTCCACGACACCCCCCTCCGACGTCTAGTATTCGAGTTATTAGCCAAAAACCGCAATTATAGCGGTTTTTCGTCCAGGGTACCCGACTCTAGTAAAATGATGCGATTTTTACTAGTCTAGGGAACTTTTTGGCCAAAAATCAAGTATATGTCATTCGATAGATAATTTCAAGGGCTACCAAAAATTGTTCCACGACACCCCCCTGCGACGTCTAGTATTCGAGTTATTAGCCAAAAACCGCAATTATAGCGGTTTTTCGTCCAGGGTACCCGACTCTAGTAAAATGATGCGATTTTTACTAGTCTAGGGAACTTTTTGGCCAAAAATCAAGTATATGTCATTCGATAGATAATTTCAAGGGCTACCAAAAATTGTTCCATGACACCCCCCTGCGACGTCTAGTATTCGAGTTATGGGCCAAAAACCATTCATACTTGAGCATTTTGCTCATTTTGCCTGTACGGGTACCGGGGACTAGTAAAATCAGGCCAATTTTACTAGAGTAGGGGTCCTTTTTGGTCAAAAAAACAACTTTTGCTCGTTCGATAGGGAATCGATAGGGCAACAAAAAATCGTTCTACGACCCCCCCTTCCGATGTCTAGTATTCGAGTTATGGGCCAAAAACAGTTTATAGCTAATTTTTCACTCGATTTTTCACCAAGTATCGCACATTACTCCGGTTCTATACATTGGATCGTCAATCTTTAAGATTTTATGGGTAGTTCCAACTGTTTGCTACATTTCATCCATACATCACCAACCGATTCAATGTCTGTGCTAGAAGTTATTAGAGGAATAAAAAAATTTACCCTTGGCTTTGGACCGTACAATTTTACCCATTTTTGGCCCATATTTGCCCCATAGCTCCGCCGGTATCCAAGATATGGCCACACTTTCTTCTGGCCATGGGTAGATGGCACTTGTGGCTAGATTTCTTCCATGCACCACTAATCGCTACCATGTCTGTGGCCGGAGCTATTCACGAAAGCGCCTTGCGCACTTGGTCGGATTTTTGGTCCACCTGGCACCATTTTTGGCCCATTTTTGCCCCATAGCTCCGCCGGTATCCAAGATAGCGCCACACTTTCTTCTGGCCATGGGTAGATGGCACTTGTGGCTAGATTTCTTCCATGCACCACTAATCGCTACCATGTCTGTGGCCGGAGCTATTCGACGAACAACCATCGCATTTACCTAGGTACTTTTTCGGATTTTTGGTCCAACTTGCACCATTTTTGGCCCATATTTGCCCCATAGCTCCGCCGGTATCCAAGATATGGCCACACTTTCTTCTGGCCATGGGTAGATGGCACTTGTGGCTAGATTTCTTCCATGCACCACTAATCGCTACCATGTCTGTGGCCGGAGCTATTCGACGAACAACCATCGCATTTACCTAGGTACTTTTTCGGATTTTTGGTCCAACTTGCACCATTTTTGGCCCATATTTGCCCCATAGCTCCGCCGGTATCCAAGATATGGCCACACTTTCTTCTGGCCATGGCTAGATGGCACTTGTGGCTAGATTTCTTCCATGCACCACTAATCGCTACCATGTCTGTGGCCGGAGCTATTCACGAAAGCGCCTCGCGCACTTGGTCGGATTTTTGGTCCAACTTCACCATTTTTGGCCCATATTTGCCCCATAGCTCCGCCGGTATCCAAGATAGCGCCACACTTTCTTCTGGCCATGGGTAGATGGCACTTGTGGCTAGATTTCTTCCATGCACCACTAATCGCTACCATGTCTGTGGCCGGAGCTATTCACGAAAGCGCCTCGCGCACTTGGTCGGATTTTTGGTCCAACTTGCACCATTTTTGGCCCATATTTGCCCCATAGCTCCGCCGGTATCCAAGATATGGCCACACTTTCTTCTGGCCATGGGTAGATGGCACTTGTGGCTAGATTTCTTCCATGCACCACTAATCGCTACCATGTCTGTGGCCGGAGCTATTCGACGAACAACCATCGCATTTACCTAGGTACTTTTTCGGATTTTTGGTCCAACTTGCACCATTTTTGGCCCATATTTGCCCCATAGCTCCGCCGGTATCCAAGATATGGCCACACTTTCTTCTGGCCATGGGTAGATGGCACTTGTGGCTAGATTTCTTCCATGCACCACTAATCGCTACCATGTCTGTGGCCGGAGCTATTCACGAAAGCGCCTCGCGCACTTGGTCGGATTTTTGGTCCACCTGGCACCATTGTTGGCCCGTATTTGCCCCATAGCTCCGCCGGTATCCAAGATATGGCCACACTTTGTTCTGGCCATGGGTAGATGGCACTTGTGGCTAGATTTCTTCCATGCACCACTAATCGCTACCATGTCTCTGGCCGGAGCTATTCGACGAACAACCATCGCATTTACCTAGGTACTTTTTCGGATTTTTGGTCCAACTTGCACCATTTTTGGCCCATATTTGCCCCATAGCTCCGCCGGTATCCAAGATATGGCCACACTTTCTTCTGGCCATGGGTAGATGGCACTTGTGGCTAGATTTCTTCCATGCACCACTAATCGCTACCATGTCTGTGGCCGGAGCTATTCACGAAAGCGCCTCGCGCACTTGGTCGGATTTTTGGTCCAACTTGCACCATTTTTGGCCCATATTTGCCCCATAGCTCCGCCGGTATCCAAGATATGGCCACACTTTCTTCTGGCCATGGGTAGATGGCACTTGTGGCTAGATTTCTTCCATGCACCACTAATCGCTACCATGTCTGTGGCCGGAGCTATTCGACGAACAACCATCGCATTTACCTAGGTACTTTTTCGGATTTTTGGTCCAACTTGCACCATTTTTGGCCCATATTTGCCCCATAGCTCCGCCGGTATCCAAGATATGGCCACACTTTCTTCTGGCCATGGCTAGATGGCACTTGTGGCTAGATTTCTTCCATGCACCACTAATCGCTACCATGTCTGTGGCCGGAGCTATTCACGAAAGCGCCTCGCGCACTTGGTCGGATTTTTGGTCCAACTTCACCATTTTTGGCCCATATTTGCCCCATAGCTCCGCCGGTATCCAAGATAGCGCCACACTTTCTTCTGGCCATGGGTAGATGGCACTTGTGGCTAGATTTCTTCCATGCACCACTAATCGCTACCATGTCTGTGGCCGGAGCTATTCACGAAAGCGCCTCGCGCACTTGGTCGGATTTTTGGTCCAACTTGCACCATTTTTGGCCCATATTTGCCCCATAGCTCCGCCGGTATCCAAGATATGGCCACACTTTCTTCTGGCCATGGGTAGATGGCACTTGTGGCTAGATTTCTTCCATGCACCACTAATCGCTACCATGTCTGTGGCCGGAGCTATTCGACGAACAACCATCGCATTTACCTAGGTACTTTTTCGGATTTTTGGTCCAACTTGCACCATTTTTGGCCCATATTTGCCCCATAGCTCCGCCGGTATCCAAGATATGGCCACACTTTCTTCTGGCCATGGGTAGATGGCACTTGTGGCTAGATTTCTTCCATGCACCACTAATCGCTACCATGTCTGTGGCCGGAGCTATTCACGAAAGCGCCTCGCGCACTTGGTCGGATTTTTGGTCCACCTGGCACCATTGTTGGCCCGTATTTGCCCCATAGCTCCGCCGGTATCCAAGATATGGCCACACTTTGTTCTGGCCATGGGTAGATGGCACTTGTGGCTAGATTTCTTCCATGCACCACTAATCGCTACCATGTCTCTGGCCGGAGCTATTCGACGAACAACCATCGCATTTACCTAGGTACTTTTTCGGATTTTTGGTCCAACTTGCACCATTTTTGGCCCATATTTGCCCCATAGCTCCGCTGGTATCCAAGATATGGCCACACTTTCTTCTGGCCATGGGTAGATGGCACTTGTGGCTAGATTTCTTCCATGCACCACTAATCGCTACCATGTCTGTGGCCGGAGCTATTCACGAAAGCGCCTCGCGCACTTGGTCGGATTTTTGGTCCAACTTGCACCATTTTTGGCCCATATTTGCCCCATAGCTCCGCCGGTATCCAAGATATGGCCACACTTTCTTCTGGCCATGGGTAGATGGCACTTGTGGCTAGATTTCTTCCATGCACCACTAATCGCTACCATGTCTGTGGCCGGAGCTATTCGACGAACAACCATCGCATTCACCTTCTCGTTGCACTTCTTCGGGAATTTGGTGCAACCAAGTTTTCACTATAACTTGGTCATTTTCCGTCCATCGGACATGCGGTTTTGGGTGTCGATACTTGACACCGCACGCTACAATATGTTCCTCCACGACCATGTGGTCCGATGCTTCCAACAGGAGCTATTCGAGGATTACCGATTTTTCACCATTAAAAATGCTCAATTTTGAACCAACTTTTGCCTATAACTCAGGCTGTATCGATCGGATCTTCAATCTTGAAAAAGTTTTGGATAGGTGGCATCAAATGCTACATTTCGTTCTTCCACGTCAACTTTGTCCGATGTCTAGCAAAAAAGTTATTCGCGAACCAAGTCCAGAACCCATGCAATGGCTGCCCACATTGCATACATCACGGCGGTTAACTCTCGTTACTCTATACCGAGGACTTGGTACATTTTCAGGCATTCGTTGCTACTTCTCGGTTCATGATATTCGTTTACGGTCTTCACTAGGGCATTTGGTGCTCCTTATCGGTTCATGATATTCGTTTACGGTCTTCACTAGGGCATTTGGTGCTCCTTATCGGTTCATGATATTCGTTTACGGTCTTCACTAGGGCATTTGGTGCTCCTTATCGGTTCATGATATTCGTTTACGGTCTTCACTAGGGCATTTGGTGCTCCTTATCGGTTCATGATATTCGTTTACGGTCTTCACTAGGGCATTTGGTGCTCCTTATCGGTTCATGATATTCGTTTACGGTCTTCACTAGGGCATTTGGTGCTCCTTATCGGTTCATGATATTCGTTTACGGTCTTCACTAGGGCATTTGGTGCTCCTTATCGGTTCTTGATATTCGTTTACGGTCTTCACTAGGGCATTTGGTGCTCCTTATCGGTTCATGATATTCGTTTACGGTCTTCACTAGGGCATTTGGTGCTCCTTATCGGTTCATGATATTCGTTTACGGTCTTCACTAGGGCATTTGGTACTGGGCTTCCCACTTTCTACTGATCGATCCATACTCACTTGCGTGCACCTAGCCTAGGAAGGTTTCCTATGGCTTCCCATCTTTCTACTGATCGATCCATACTCACTTGCGTGCACCTAGCCTAGGAAGGTTTCCTTGGGCTTCCCATCTTTCTACTGATCGATCCATACTCACTTGCGTGCACCTAGCCTAGGAAGGTTTCCTTGGGCTTCCCATCTTTCTACTGATCGATCCATACTCACTTGCGTGCACCTAGCCTAGGAAGGTTTCCTATGGCTTCCCATCTTTCTACTGATCGATCCATACTCACTTGCGTGCACCTAGCCTAGGAAGGTTTCCTTGGGCTTCCCATCTTTCTACTGATCGATCCATACTCACTTGCGTGCACCTAGCCTAGGAAGGTTTCCTTGGGCTTCCCATCTTTCTACTGATCGATCCATACTCACTTGCGTGCACCTAGCCTAGGAAGGTTTCCTATGGCTTCCCATCTTTCTACTGATCGATCCATACTCACTTGCGTGCACCTAGCCTAGGAAGGTTTCCTTGGGCTTCCCATCTTTCTACTGATCGATCCATACTCACTTGCGTGCACCTAGCCTAGGAAGGTTTCCTTTGGCTTCCCATCTTTCTACTGATCGATCCATACTCACTTGCGTGCACCTAGCCTAGGAAGGTTTCCTATGGCTTCCCATCTTTCTACTGATCGATCCATACTCACTTGCGTGCACCTAGCCTAGGAAGGTTTCCCTTCGGTACCGACTTCCATCTACGCACTCGATATAACCTAGGTACTTGGTACCGATGTTGGTTAACACTCAAGCATTTCTTGCATCCTGCGTGCAAGGTACCAATTTTCACTTCTTAGGTACGTTTATGGGCCCGCATTAATCCAATATCGCTCCGATGGCCTTTCGCATTATTTCATCCGATAGCCCTTGCCAAAAGCTACCAAAAGTTTCTCCACGGCCATGTGCTCCGACGCTTAGTTTAGGAAATATTCGAAAAAATTCAAAATAGGAAGCATTTTCTTATTGGAAAATCACCTTAAATCGATGGCCATTTTTTGGGCAAAAACTTTAACGTCTTCCCGACTTTGCGGGAATTGCGAATTTTAGGCACCCAGAGAAAATCTTTTACTTTAAGGGGGCGGCCGCGAAGTTGCCCAAAGTCTCGGACACAAAAATTCTCAAGTTCCCCACTCTAGTAAATCGCCCTATGAGTATCTCCTGGCCCGCGAGCTCTGCGAGCGGGCCAGCTTCGGCGATTTTTGCCTTTTCGCCTAGGCGGTTCTTCTACGAAATTGGTCCACAGCTTTTGCTCAGAAAGCTAGCATTTGTTGCAACAGTTAGGTGCTTGGTACCACATTTTGGTATCCATTTGGGCATTTGTTGCAACTACTCGGTACTTTGGCCCACATTTCGCTCTACTCGGGCCTCTATGGTGCTACTTGTCGGTACTTTTGGCCAACTTAGGCCAATTGGGTGCAACTTGTGGGTACTCTGTGGGTACTTTAGGGCATATTGTGTCTTTCGGGTGAACCTTCGCGATACTTCATGGGTACTGATGGCCAACTTAGGAACATTCAGTGCAACCTTTGGGCCTAAGGAAATTTGTCCAACTCTTTGGACTTAGAAAATTTTCTGGACTTAGAAAATTTTCTGGACTTGTAAAAATTTTCAAATGTTCAATTTGGCCCACATTTCGCTCTACTCGGGCCTCTATGGTGCTACTTGGCGGTACTTTTGGCCAACTTAGGCCAATTGGGTGCTCTTTGTGGGTACTCTATCGGTACTTTTGGCCAACTTAGGCCAATGGGGTGCTATATGTGGGTGCTCTATCGGTACTTTTGGCCATGTTAGGCCCATTCGGTGCTATTTGTGGGTACTCTATCGGTACTTTTGGCCATGTTAGGCCCATTCGGTGCTATTTGTGGGTACTCTATCAGTACTTTTGGCCAACTTAGGCCAACTCAGTGCTACTTGTGGGTACTCTATCGGTACTTTTGGCCAACTTAGGCCAACGCGGTGCTATTTGTGGGTACTCTATCGGTACTTTTGGCCAACTTAGGCCCATTCGGTGCTACTTGTGGGTACTCTATCGGTACTTTTGGCCAACTTAGGCCAACTCAGTGCTTCTTGTGGGTACTCTATCGGTACTTTTGGCCATGTTAGGCCCATTGGGTGCTATTTGTGGGTACTCTATCGGTACTTTTGGCCAACTTAGGCCAATTGGGTGCTGCTTATGGGTACTCTATCGGTACTTTTGGCCAACTTAGGCCAATTGGGTGCTACTTGTGGGTGCTCTATCGGTACTTTTGGCCAACTTAGGCCAACTCAGTGCTTCTTGTGGGTACTCTATCGGTACTTTTGGCCAACTTAGGCCCATTCGGTGCTATTTGTGGGTACTCTATCGGTACTTTTGGCCAACTTAGGCCAACTCAGTGCTACTTGTGGGTACTCTATCGGTACTTTTGGCCAACTTAGGCCAATTGGGTGCTCTTTGTGGGTGCTCTATCGGTACTTTGGGACATATTATGTCCTTCGGGTGAACCTTCTCGATACCTCATGGGTACTTGTGGCCAACTTAGGAAAATTCAGTGCAACCTATGGGCCT
>NW_026045090.1:0-10000 GCF_943734845.2 Anopheles funestus | reverse complement strand
TCTTACACGACTGACCAGTCGACAGCGCTGCCTTCCTATTATGCGTGTGTAAACCGATGTTGGGCTGCTCAACATCTTTCACGGTTACATCACTTGCACCAGAACCCACGGTGCCGATTTGGTAATATGTTGTACATTTACTCAAGATGTACGCTTCGGCCCCTTATTCAGGGGCTCAAGCTATTACCAGCAAGATCAATCCTCATCCAGACTTGAACTCGAAACACCCGGAGGCGAACGGTTTAACTAATAAGTGCACCAGTCTTGAATCCATGCGTCGGTGGAAACAATGCCGGCATGTTGCATGTATTAGCTCTGAACATAGCGAGTGATTGCCTTGTAGCTGTCGAACTGAGCGTAGAATGTGATTATCGCTCACTTGAAAGGGTCAAGCCCTTTCGAGTCGTCCGGTTTTTACGCCAGACGACTCGGTTCACCATCTTTCGGGATACAAGTTGACTAAGTGGTACCACTACACTTATCAACTTTCGATTTGGTAATCCTCATCCAGCTTCCTTTCTGGAGGTCCCGAGGATTACCAATTGGGCTGTCATACTGAGCTCATATATTGGAGATCGATAATGCACACTTCTTACACGACTGACCAGTCGACAGCGCTGCCTTCCTATTATGCGTGTGTAAACCGATGTTGGGCTGCTCAACATCTTTCACGGTTACATCACTTGCACCAGAACCCACGGTGCCGATTTGGTAATATGTTGTACATTTACTCAAGATGTACGCTTCGGCCCCTTATTCAGGGGCTCAAGCTATTACCAGCAAGAACAATCCTCATCCAGACTTGAACTCGAAACACCCGGAGGCGAACGGTTTAACTAATAAGTGCACCAGTCTTGAATCCATGCGTCGGTGGAAACAATGCCGGCGTGTTGCATGTATTAGCTCTGAACTTAGCGAGTGATTGCCTTGCAGCTGTCGAACTGAGCGTAGAGCGTGATTATCGCTCACTTGAACCATGTTGAATGGCTCTTTGGTGTAGGGTAAGGCACCAATTTGTTGGGGCACAACGAAACCACCAACTTAAGACTTGCTTATAGGCATTTCAACGTTTTCAACTCTTAAATCGACCGTGTTTCATTATCATCTCTTCTTCTTATTAAATGCATCGAGTTCGTTCCATTGGGTAGTTCGCGTGGCGAACGGTTTGATGCAGCCCCCCGGGGGGGACCACGGCACTTTACACCGGGCATGGTGTATGCGCAACCTACAGATCACCAATATATTTGTGATCGATAATGCACACTTCTTACACGACTGACCAGTCGACAGCGCTGCCTTCCTATTATGCGTGTGTAAACCGATGTTGGGCTGCTCAACATCTTTCACGGTTACATCACTTGCACCCGAACCCATGGTGCCGATTTGGTAATATGTTGTACATGGTCTCAAGATGTACGCTTCGACCCCTTATTCAGGGGCTCAAGCTATTACCAGCAAGATCAATCCTCATCCAGACTTGAACTCGAAACACCCGGAGGCGAACGGTTTAACTAATAAGTGCACCAGTCTTGAATCCATGCGTCGGTGGAAACAATGCCGGCATGTTGCATGTATTAGCTCTGAACATAGCGAGTGATTGCCTTGTAGCTGTCGAACTGAGCGTAGAATGTGATTATCGCTCACTTGAAAGGGTCAAGCCCTTTCGAGTCGTCCGGTTTTTACGCCAGACGACTCGGTTCACCATCTTTCGGGAAGGGACCGTCTCGGTCGCAAGCTGCTCCGGTCCCCAAACAACCTGCGACAAATGATAGGAAATGCCGACATCAATACGTGTTCAGTTTGGTTTATCGCTCATAGGTCTTTTTGACCATCGATCCCTGATTATAACTCTCAATTAAACAGTCAGGAGAGTAAGGCATGCCCATCGATATCTCATCGACAGGCGATACCGCAAGAACGGCCAACGACACATCAGGTGATCGATTATTGCTACGACTTTTGCTTAATCGTTTCCACTCCTTAGAGAAAGAAACCCCCGGGGACCGTCTCGGTCGCAAGCTGCTCCGGTCCCTAAACAACCTGCGACAAATGATAGGAAATGCCGACATCAATATGTGTTCAGTTTGGTTTATCGCTCATTGGTCTGTTTGACCATCGATCCCTGATTAAACTCTCAGTAATCCAGTCGGGAGAGTAAGGCATGCCCATCGATATCTCATCGACAGGCGATACCGCTTGAACGGCCAACGACACATCAGAGGATCGTATCTTGCTACAACTCTTGCTTAATAGTTTCCACTCCTTGGAGAAAGAAACCCCCGGGGACCGTCTCGGCCGCAAGCTGCTCCGGTCCCTAAACAACCTGCGGCATCAAATGATAGGAAAAGCCGACATCAATACGTGTTCAGTTTGGTTTATCGCTCATTGGTCTTGTTTGACCATCGATCCCTGATTAATACTCTCAATTAGAAGGTCGGTAGAGTAAGGCATGCCCATCGATATCTCATCGACAGGCGATACCGCATGAACGGCCAACGACACATCAGAGGATCGTATCTTGCTACAACTCTTGCTTAATAGTTTCCACTCCTTGGAGAAAGAAACCCCCGGGGACCGTCTCGGCCGCAAGTTGCTCCGGTCCCTAAACAACCTGCGGCATCAAATGATAGGAAAAGCCGACATCAATACGTGTTCAGTTTGGTTTATCGCTCATAGGTCTGTTTGACCATCGATCCTAGAATTCAACTTTCGAGTAAGGCATGCCCGTCGATATCTCATCGATAGGCGATACCGGTAGAACGGCCAACGACACACATCTAGGATCGCATTTACTCTTCCTTGGATGGATAACCAATACCCTAGGACCGTTTCATCGCGAGCTGCTCCGGTCCTCAAACAACTCGCGAACCACCGATAGGATGATATTAGGAATGGCCGACTTTCATCCTTTAACTCTCAGTTCTGCTTACCAAAACATAGGTACTTGGACCTTAAAGACCACTATATGTTCCCCGATCGGGGGCAATCGGAACGTCTATCCATCATCAACATCGTTTCACTCATTCCGAACCACCAAATTGGACAGACAGTACCATATTCACCAACCGATTGCTTCAACTTCGCAAACTGTATGGTAAGTTCTACTAATTTCACATCTTACCATCGACTAATAGTGCATAAATCCACTTGGAAATCACTTTTCCTTGGTCCTCGGACCTTCTACGACAACGTCCAACAAATATCCGAAGTCGTTTCCCAACTTAGACCAAGCATTTCGTATCTTTACTTCTAATCGATTTTTTCTCGCATAATTGACGATCAAAATCTAAAAACCACATTTTGAGCCAGAAGCAGTCGTCCGATCGTCCTGGGGGTAGTCTCAATCGATTTAGAAGGGTCCAATTCATAAAGATACATACTCAGTCAAAATCATGCTTCTGGCTCACCTACCCCCTATATAGTAAACGAAAGCGTACAGGCGTGGAAAACGTGCCATTTTTCTCCATCACGGACTTTTTTTTTCTCGTTGCACCGACTCTAGTAAAAAAGTGAAATTTTTTACTAGTTACCAACTTTTGCAAATTATCATCGGATATCACTTTTTATGGTCTATAGTAAGTTCTTATCACGTTTTAGTAGTTTTTGAAAAAAAAATTTTTTTGAACTTTTCAAAATTTTTCAAAACAAAGTTTTTGTAGGCGGTTTTGTGTATGGAGGGTTACTAGTCTCGGGGTCACTGTTTGACCAAAAAACCACTATATATCATTCGAAAGGTAATTTCAAGGGCTACAAAAAATTGTTCTACGGCACCCCCCCTCCGACGTCTAGTATTCGAGTTATTGGCCAAAAACCATCACTTGAGCGATTTTTCGTTCAGGGTACCCGACTCTAGTAAAAAAGTGAAATTTTTCTCGATTGACCAAGTGTTGCAAATGACCATCGGATTTCACTTTTTATGGTCTATAGTGAGTTCTGATCACGATTTGGTACTTTTGAAAAAATTTTTTTGACGCACTTTTCAAAATTTTGCAAAACCAAAACTTTTTAGGCGGTTTTGTGTATGGAGGGTTACTAGTCTCGGGGTCACTGTTTGACCAAAAAACCACTATATATCATTCGAAAGGTAATTTCAAGGGCTACAAAAAATTGTTCTACGGCACCCCCCTCCGACGTCTAGTATTCGAGTTATTGGCCAAAAACCGCAACTATAGCGGTTTTTTCGTACAGGGTACCCGACTCTAGTAAAATGATGCGATTTTTACTAGTCTAGGAACTTTTTGGTCAAAAAATCAAGTATATGTCATTCGATAGATAATTTCAAGGGCTACCAAAAATTGTTCCACGACACCCCCCTGCGACGTCTAGTATTCGAGTTATTAGCCAAAAACCGCAACTTAAGCGGTTTTTCGTCCAGGGTACCCGACTCTAGTAAAATGATGCGATTTTTACTAGTCTAGGGAACTTTTTGGCCAAAAATCAAGTATATGTCATTCGATAGATAATTTCAAGGGCTACCAAAAATTGTTCCACGACACCCCCCTCCGACGTCTAGTATTCGAGTTATTAGCCAAAAACCGCAATTATAGCGGTTTTTCGTCCAGGGTACCCGACTCTAGTAAAATGATGCGATTTTTACTAGTCTAGGGAACTTTTTGGCCAAAAATCAAGTATATGTCATTCGATAGATAATTTCAAGGGCTACCAAAAATTGTTCCACGACACCCCCCTGCGACGTCTAGTATTCGAGTTATTAGCCAAAAACCGCAATTATAGCGGTTTTTCGTCCAGGGTACCCGACTCTAGTAAAATGATGCGATTTTTACTAGTCTAGGGAACTTTTTGGCCAAAAATCAAGTATATGTCATTCGATAGATAATTTCAAGGGCTACCAAAAATTGTTCCATGACACCCCCCTGCGACGTCTAGTATTCGAGTTATGGGCCAAAAACCATTCATACTTGAGCATTTTGCTCATTTTGCCTGTACGGGTACCGGGGACTAGTAAAATCAGGCCAATTTTACTAGAGTAGGGGTCCTTTTTGGTCAAAAAAACAACTTTTGCTCGTTCGATAGGGAATCGATAGGGCAACAAAAAATCGTTCTACGACCCCCCCTTCCGATGTCTAGTATTCGAGTTATGGGCCAAAAACAGTTTATAGCTAATTTTTCACTCGATTTTTCACCAAGTATCGCACATTACTCCGGTTCTATACATTGGATCGTCAATCTTTAAGATTTTATGGGTAGTTCCAACTGTTTGCTACATTTCATCCATACATCACCAACCGATTCAATGTCTGTGCTAGAAGTTATTAGAGGAATAAAAAAATTTACCCTTGGCTTTGGACCGTACAATTTTACCCATTTTTGGCCCATATTTGCCCCATAGCTCCGCCGGTATCCAAGATATGGCCACACTTTCTTCTGGCCATGGGTAGATGGCACTTGTGGCTAGATTTCTTCCATGCACCACTAATCGCTACCATGTCTGTGGCCGGAGCTATTCACGAAAGCGCCTTGCGCACTTGGTCGGATTTTTGGTCCACCTGGCACCATTTTTGGCCCATATTTGCCCCATAGCTCCGCCGGTATCCAAGATAGCGCCACACTTTCTTCTGGCCATGGGTAGATGGCACTTGTGGCTAGATTTCTTCCATGCACCACTAATCGCTACCATGTCTGTGGCCGGAGCTATTCGACGAACAACCATCGCATTTACCTAGGTACTTTTTCGGATTTTTGGTCCAACTTGCACCATTTTTGGCCCATATTTGCCCCATAGCTCCGCCGGTATCCAAGATATGGCCACACTTTCTTCTGGCCATGGGTAGATGGCACTTGTGGCTAGATTTCTTCCATGCACCACTAATCGCTACCATGTCTGTGGCCGGAGCTATTCGACGAACAACCATCGCATTTACCTAGGTACTTTTTCGGATTTTTGGTCCAACTTGCACCATTTTTGGCCCATATTTGCCCCATAGCTCCGCCGGTATCCAAGATATGGCCACACTTTCTTCTGGCATGGCTAGATGGCACTTGTGGCTAGATTTCTTCCATGCACCACTAATCGCTACCATGTCTGTGGCCGGAGCTATTCACGAAAGCGCCTCGCGCACTTGGTCGGATTTTTGGTCCAACTTCACCATTTTTGGCCCATATTTGCCCCATAGCTCCGCCGGTATCCAAGATAGCGCCACACTTTCTTCTGGCCATGGGTAGATGGCACTTGTGGCTAGATTTCTTCCATGCACCACTAATCGCTACCATGTCTGTGGCCGGAGCTATTCACGAAAGCGCCTCGCGCACTTGGTCGGATTTTTGGTCCAACTTGCACCATTTTTGGCCCATATTTGCCCCATAGCTCCGCCGGTATCCAAGATATGGCCACACTTTCTTCTGGCCATGGGTAGATGGCACTTGTGGCTAGATTTCTTCCATGCACCACTAATCGCTACCATGTCTGTGGCCGGAGCTATTCGACGAACAACCATCGCATTTACCTAGGTACTTTTTCGGATTTTTGGTCCAACTTGCACCATTTTTGGCCCATATTTGCCCCATAGCTCCGCCGGTATCCAAGATATGGCCACACTTTCTTCTGGCCATGGGTAGATGGCACTTGTGGCTAGATTTCTTCCATGCACCACTAATCGCTACCATGTCTGTGGCCGGAGCTATTCACGAAAGCGCCTCGCGCACTTGGTCGGATTTTTGGTCCACCTGGCACCATTGTTGGCCCGTATTTGCCCCATAGCTCCGCCGGTATCCAAGATATGGCCACACTTTGTTCTGGCCATGGGTAGATGGCACTTGTGGCTAGATTTCTTCCATGCACCACTAATCGCTACCATGTCTCTGGCCGGAGCTATTCGACGAACAACCATCGCATTTACCTAGGTACTTTTTCGGATTTTTGGTCCAACTTGCACCATTTTTGGCCCATATTTGCCCCATAGCTCCGCCGGTATCCAAGATATGGCCACACTTTCTTCTGGCCATGGGTAGATGGCACTTGTGGCTAGATTTCTTCCATGCACCACTAATCGCTACCATGTCTGTGGCCGGAGCTATTCACGAAAGCGCCTCGCGCACTTGGTCGGATTTTTGGTCCAACTTGCACCATTTTTGGCCCATATTTGCCCCATAGCTCCGCCGGTATCCAAGATATGGCCACACTTTCTTCTGGCCATGGGTAGATGGCACTTGTGGCTAGATTTCTTCCATGCACCACTAATCGCTACCATGTCTGTGGCCGGAGCTATTCGACGAACAACCATCGCATTTACCTAGGTACTTTTTCGGATTTTTGGTCCAACTTGCACCATTTTTGGCCCATATTTGCCCCATAGCTCCGCCGGTATCCAAGATATGGCCACACTTTCTTCTGGCCATGGCTAGATGGCACTTGTGGCTAGATTTCTTCCATGCACCACTAATCGCTACCATGTCTGTGGCCGGAGCTATTCACGAAAGCGCCTCGCGCACTTGGTCGGATTTTTGGTCCAACTTCACCATTTTTGGCCCATATTTGCCCCATAGCTCCGCCGGTATCCAAGATAGCGCCACACTTTCTTCTGGCCATGGGTAGATGGCACTTGTGGCTAGATTTCTTCCATGCACCACTAATCGCTACCATGTCTGTGGCCGGAGCTATTCACGAAAGCGCCTCGCGCACTTAGGTCGGATTTTTGGTCCAACTTGCACCATTTTTGGCCCATATTTGCCCCATAGCTCCGCCGGTATCCAAGATATGGCCACACTTTCTTCTGGCCATGGGTAGATGGCACTTGTGGCTAGATTTCTTCCATGCACCACTAATCGCTACCATGTCTGTGGCCGGAGCTATTCGACGAACAACCATCGCATTTACCTAGGTACTTTTTCGGATTTTTGGTCCAACTTGCACCATTTTTGGCCCATATTTGCCCCATAGCTCCGCCGGTATCCAAGATATGGCCACACTTTCTTCTGGCCATGGGTAGATGGCACTTGTGGCTAGATTTCTTCCATGCACCACTAATCGCTACCATGTCTGTGGCCGGAGCTATTCACGAAAGCGCCTCGCGCACTTGGTCGGATTTTTGGTCCACCTGGCACCATTGTTGGCCCGTATTTGCCCCATAGCTCCGCCGGTATCCAAGATATGGCCACACTTTGTTCTGGCCATGGGTAGATGGCACTTGTGGCTAGATTTCTTCCATGCACCACTAATCGCTACCATGTCTCTGGCCGGAGCTATTCGACGAACAACCATCGCATTTACCTAGGTACTTTTTCGGATTTTTGGTCCAACTTGCACCATTTTTGGCCCATATTTGCCCCATAGCTCCGCTGGTATCCAAGATATGGCCACACTTTCTTCTGGCCATGGGTAGATGGCACTTGTGGCTAGATTTCTTCCATGCACCACTAATCGCTACCATGTCTGTGGCCGGAGCTATTCACGAAAGCGCCTCGCGCACTTGGTCGGATTTTTGGTCCAACTTGCACCATTTTTGGCCCATATTTGCCCCATAGCTCCGCCGGTATCCAAGATATGGCCACACTTTCTTCTGGCCATGGGTAGATGGCACTTGTGGCTAGATTTCTTCCATGCACCACTAATCGCTACCATGTCTGTGGCCGGAGCTATTCGACGAACAACCATCGCATTCACCTTCTCGTTGCACTTCTTCGGGAATTTGGTGCAACCAAGTTTTCACTATAACTTGGTCATTTTCCGTCCATCGGACATGCGGTTTTGGGTGTCGATACTTGACACCGCACGCTACAATATGTTCCTCCACGACCATGTGGTCCGATGCTTCCAACAGGAGCTATTCGAGGATTACCGATTTTTCACCATTAAAAATGCTCAATTTTGAACCAACTTTTGCCTATAACTCAGGCTGTATCGATCGGATCTTCAATCTTGAAAAAGTTTTGGATAGGTGGCATCAAATGCTACATTTCGTTCTTCCACGTCAACTTTGTCCGATGTCTAGCAAAAAAGTTATTCGCGAACCAAGTCCCAGAACCCATGCAATGGCTGCCCACATTGCATACATCACGGCGGTTAACTCTCGTTACTCTATACCGAGGACTTGGTACATTTTCAGGCATTCGTTGCTACTTCTCGGTTCATGATATTCGTTTACGGTCTTCACTAGGGCATTTGGTGCTCCTTATCGGTTCATGATATTCGTTTACGGTCTTCACTAGGGCATTTGGTGCTCCTTATCGGTTCATGATATTCGTTTACGGTCTTCACTAGGGCATTTGGTGCTCCTTATCGGTTCATGATATTCGTTTACGGTCTTCACTAGGGCATTTGGTGCTCCTTATCGGTTCATGATATTCGTTTACGGTCTTCACTAGGGCATTTGGTGCTCCTTATCGGTTCATGATATTCGTTTACGGTCTTCACTAGGGCATTTGGTGCTCCTTATCGGTTCATGATATTCGTTTACGGTCTTCACTAGGGCATTTGGTGCTCCTTATCGGTTCTTGATATTCGTTTACGGTCTTCACTAGGGCATTTGGTGCTCCTTCTCGGTTCATGATATTCGTTTACGGTCTTCACTAGGGCATTTGGTGCTCCTTCTCGGTTCATGATATTCGTTTACGGTCTTCACTAGGGCATTTGGTACTGGGCTTCCCACTTTCTACTGATCGATCCATACTCACTTGCGTGCACCTAGCCTAGGAAGGTTTCCTATGGCTTCCCATCTTTCTACTGATCGATCCATACTCACTTGCGTGCACCTAGCCTAGGAAGGTTTCCTTGGGCTTCCCATCTTTCTACTGATCGATCCATACTCACTTGCGTGCACCTAGCCTAGGAAGGTTTCCTTGGGCTTCCCATCTTTCTACTGATCGATCCATACTCACTTGCGTGCACCTAGCCTAGGAAGGTTTCCTATGGCTTCCCATCTTTCTACTGATCGATCCATACTCACTTGCGTGCACCTAGCCTAGGAAGGTTTCCTTGGGCTTCCCATCTTTCTACTGATCGATCCATACTCACTTGCGTGCACCTAGCCTAGGAAGGTTTCCT
>NW_026045089.1:20000-40113 GCF_943734845.2 Anopheles funestus | reverse complement strand
CCCGGGCATGGCACAGCGCCAGACCCGCTGGATTGGAAGGTGGCCGGTTGCCACCACAGCTGCTCTCCCCGACGAATCCACCGTCCAGTTACCGCTGCCCTCTGGAGGTCGATACACCTCTGACAGCAGCAGCACGTCGACCCGCTTCGTGCGGGCTGTTTGCAGGGCCAGATCCTGAGCAGTGCGTCCACCACCCAGGTTGACCTGCATCACCCTCACTACACCCGACACTGTTGACCTTGTCGGCACGATGAGTGGCCCACTCGATGGGGCCCCTGGCAGACAATGCACTTAGCTGCCGACGTGCACTGACTAACGCGGTGGCCTACCTCGCCACACTGCAAACACTGACCCGTCCGGTCAGTTGAAGAGCGGCAGTCCCGCGCCAGGTGCCCCATCAGCAAGCAACGGAAGCAACGCTGACGGTCGAGCGGCTTCTTCGGCACTTCACGGATCCCGCTGACACATTGGCAGAGTGTCAGCTTCTGACCAATGAGACTCCGTGCCTTGGCCAGTGGAAGTCGAACTCGCGCTCGCTTAGTGCCATCACGGAGCTCCCAAAGCTCGACGTAAGTGATGCCAGCCGCTGCTCCCAGCTTCTCCTCAATGGCAAGCTTCACGTCACTCTCTTGGGCCAGAGAGTCGACGTTGGTGATGAGAAGCTCACCCATCTCCGTCACCACTCGTGCCTCGCCGTCCTCACCTAGCGCTAGCTGGATCCGGCGAGCCAGCTCCGCGCTATCGACGTTCTTCCGCAACGGTACAAGCAGATGACCTTGCACGGTCCGGCGCCCCATGCCGATGTCCGCCCTGACATCCTGCAGCTCCTGAGATGTACGCAACTTCACGTACATCTCTGTCCAGGTTTTGTCCGAACCTGGGACCACCGCAATGCGGTCAGGACGCGGAGGACGCCCCTTAGACTGGGCACGATGCTGCTGATGTTGTTGCTGCTGACTCTGCTGCTGCTGCTGGCGCATCTGAGGTGGCCGGTACGGCTGGCCCACCTGCTGCGGTTGCTGCTGCTGCTGAGTCGGGCGTTGCGATCGGCTCTTCCGACCGCTCACGACCGTAGCCCAGGACATCTGCTGCTGTTGCCGCTGCTGTTGACGTTGCGGTTGCTGCTGCTGCTGCTGCTGCTGGCCATTAGCCGACACTGCGACCGTCCGTCGCTGCGGCTGTGGCTGGCTGCGCTGCTGCTGCTGCTGCTGCTGCTGCTGCTGCCGCTGTTGTTGTTGCTGCTGCCGCTGCTGCTGCTGCTGCCGCTGCTGCTGCTGCTGCTGCTGCTGCTGCTGCTGCAGTTGCGAAGCTTTCTTCGCACGGTTGCGCTGCTGCCGGCTGCGTTTTGTCCTGGCACTGCCCTGACCAACAGGCTGTGCCGAGGAATGAAGCGCCGTCAAGGAACGCATGCCCTCTTGAAGCGCTTCCAGCGTACACTTCAGGGCCACTTCACGTTCCCGGCTAAGTCGCAGCTCTTCCGTCAGCGACTCGATCTGTTTGGCGAAGTTCTCCAGCATCTTGTGCTGGAAAGCCAGCACCGACGCTTCACCATCGTCGTGGGGAGCCACGGTTGAAGACATCTCCCCTGCCGCTACCACTGGCGGCACCACCGTCTGCTCGAGAAGAGAGGCGTCGGAAAATTCCGCATCGTCCTCCTCCTCGGAATTATCAGCCTCGGACGGAACCGCCACCGTTGGTCCGGCCGGCCGTGGTGTCTCCGGTAAAGGGGAAGGGGTATCGGACCGCTTCCGAGGCGTGGACGACGACCGCACCCCGGAACGAAGCACCCGCCCCTCCATTCTCCGCTCCTTTCACAAAAAAAACCGCCTGCACGAATCGTTCAGACGGAACAAGGGAATATTCCCTTCAACATCTGCCAAGGTAACGACCGTCCGTCGCTAGAGCCCCTTTGGCAGATTTCCCGTCCGCGGATCGCAAGAATAAAAAACTCCCACTTTTTTCTTTATTAAAAACAATTTCGCAAGAGAAAACCGCAAGAATAAGAATTTTTAATAAATTCCGCAAGAGATTCAAGAAAACACCAAAAAACGGGTTCGTCGCCTGCTGACGCGTTGAAGTCTCTCGTTTTGGCGTTCCCGGGGAAGGATTCGGAGCCAAAGAACCGTTCCCGGTCTCCTGCTAAGCGTTCCCGGTCTCCGGCTGCGCGTTCTCACTCTCTGACCGCTAAGCGCCGGAAAGGTATGCAATTCGCATCGAGTTTTATAGCACCGTAACGCTTCGTAACGCTGGTGTCCCGGCTAAGCGCTACCGCTACCGGTCACTGGTGGCGCTGCAGACGTCGAAGAGAAGGTGGTTGCTGTCTTCGCTGGAAGTTGCGGAACCCGCCACGGGTGGCGCTGTCGTCATAAAAAGGGAGCTTTTACGTTGGGTTGTTGTCCTCGCTGCTCGAAAACGCTTCGTGGTGTTGTTGATGACACAAACACACGCGACGACACACCTGACGCCACCGTACCACGCTGTTGCACGCACTTTCACGTCGAGTTTTTACTGTTTATCTCTTTTTAAAAGCACTTTACGTCGCTGGAAAACGATAGTTTATGCTCCCTAGCATGTGTTTTACCACTTTCCAATGTTCTAACACGGTATTTCGATATTTATTCGCCACTGAAGTTCCCCATACAAAGTGTATGGGGACACTTTAAACTGAGTTTTAGCGCAGTAAATTGAAGTAAAACGATTTCCTTTTTCAATATTCGCTAAGAATGACACTCAATTCGCCCTTTTCGACTATTGTTCCGCAATTTATAAGCACTTTTGCACAATATTTTTGCAAAAAATACGGAGCGACACAAAGCACGTCTAAACTGCTGGCTTGACAGCTACGCACACACACAGGGATAACTGGCTTGTGGCCGCCAAGCGTTCATAGCGACGTGGCTTTTTGATCCTTCGATGTCGGCTCTTCCTATCATTGTAAAGCAAAATTTACCAAGCGTAGGATTGTTCACCCTTTCAAGGGAACGTGAGCTGGGTTTAGACCGTCGTGAGACAGGTTAGTTTTACCCTACTGGTGTGCATTGTTTGTCGCTATCTTAACGGAATTCCTGTGCAGTACGAGAGGAACCACAGGTACGGACCACTGGCTCAATACTAGTTCGAACGGACTATGGTATGACGCTACGTCCGCTGGATTATGCCTGAACGCCTCTAAGGTCGTATCCAATCCGAGCTGATAGCGCTTCTTATACCCATTAGGTGGTCGTAAGCTAGCGGGCCTAACAACCCTCCGAGAACCGTCCGTGCTGTCCATTGGCACACTGGCGTCTCATCCCCGCTTACTACTAGGCCGCAAAGGGCGGGTTCGCGCTGCACGTGTTAGTACCATACATGTTGGGAACACCGGTGGACGAGCTTGCCGACTGTGGATATCACTAGTTTCGACACCTACGACCGCCCGCAAACGACGGGACTACAGGCTGGGAGCTTCAAGTTGTAGAGATGCGTTCGCATCGATCCTCTCAGGCGACCCATGCTTGGTGGTTAGTGCTTGCGCGTGCGCGCCCCGTGTGTGCTGGAATTGGCCAACCAGTGCACATTGGTGGTGCGTACCGTGACTTGCACCATGTGACGAGAGTGTTGAAGAACACTGTGTGGTGACTCTATGCCTATGTGATGGGGTGCTTGTAACACACGACCGAACCGACGGCTCGTTGGATGGTCACGACAGTGTGGTGCAGGTGCGCCCATGTGTAACGAATACATTGAGTGCCGTTGGAGGTTAGCGGTTGGTCGGTTGCATGCTACAACTTCGCGTTGTACATGGGCTGGCCGCTGCGCTTCCTTCGGGTTGCCACTTGATGTTGATAGGGTTGATGTATTGTGTTCGTTGACTTTTGGTTCATTCCAAAAGTCTTCGGACTTAGATAATTTTACAAGTGTCGGCGCTCTCGGACCGAAAATAAGAAGACAACTAAGAAGAAAAAGAGAAAGAAGCTAATAGTGGAAAGTATTCTTCTTCAAAGTAGGAACAAAAATTTTACAAGTGTTGAAAAATTTCCTAAGTCCAAAAAATTTTCTAAGTCCAGAAAATTTTCTAAGTCCCACAAAATGGAACATGATGAAGAAGATACAGAAGTTGAAAATTTTTCTAAGTCCAAAAAATTTTCTAAGTCCAGAAAATTTTCTAAGTCCAAAGTGTTGGAACAATTTCCAAAGGCCCATAGGTTGCACTGAATTTTCCTAAGTTGGCCACAAGTACCCATGAGGTATCGAGAAGGTTCACCCGAAGGACATAATATGTCCCAAAGTACCGATAGAGTACCCACAAATAGCACCGAATGGGCCTAAGTTGGCCAAAAGTACCGATAGAGCACCCACAAGTAGCACCCAATTGGCCTAAGTTGGCCAAAAGTACCGATAGAGTACCCACAAATAGCACCCAGTTGGCCTAAGTTGGCCAAAAGTACCGATAGAGTACCCACAAGAAGCACTGAGTTGGCCTAAGTTGGCCAAAAGTACCGATAGAGTACCCACAAATAGCACCCAGTTGGCCTAAGTTGGCCAAAAGTACCGATAGAGCACCCACAAGTAGCACTGAGTTGGCCTAAGTTGGCCAAAAGTACCGATAGAGTACCCACAAATAGCACCCAATTGGCCTAAGATGGCCAAAAGTACCGATAGAGTACCCACAAGAAGCACTGAGTTGGCCTAAGTTGGCCAAAAGTACCGATAGAGTACCCACAAATAGCACCGAGTGGGCCTAACATGGCCAAAAGTACCGATAGAGCACCCACATATAGCACCGAATGGGCCTAACATGGCCAAAAGTACCGATAGAGCACCCAAAAGTAGCACCCAATTGGCCTATGTTGGCCAAAAGTACCGATAGAGTACCCACAAATAGCACCCAGTTGGCCTAAGTTGGCCAAAAGTACCGCCAAGTAGCACCATAGAGGCCCGAGTAGAGCGAAATGTGGGCCAAATTGAACATTTGAAAATTTTTACAAGTCCAGAAAATTTTCTAAGTCCAGAAAATTTTCTAAGTCCAAAGAGTTGGACAAATTTCCTTAGGCCCAAAGGTTGCACTGAATGTTCCTAAGTTGGCCATCAGTACCCATGAAGTATAGCGAAGGTTCACCCGAAAGACACAATACGCCCTAAAGTACCCACAGAGTACCCACAAGTTGCACCCAATTGGCCTAAGTTGGCCAGAAGTACCGACAAGTACCACCATAGAAGCCCGAGTAGAGCGAAATGTGGGCCAAAGTACCGAGTAGTTGCCACAAATACCCAAATGGATACCAAAATGTGGTACCAAGTACCTAACTGTTGCAACAAATGCTAGCTTTCTGAGCAAAAGCTGTGGACCAATTTCGTAGAAGAACCGCCTAGGCGAAAAGGCAAAAATCGCCGAAGCTGGCCCGCTCGCAGAGCTCGCGGGCCAGGAGATACTCATAGGGCGATTTACTAGAGTGGGGAACTTGAGAATTTTTGTGTCCGAGACTTTGGGCAACTTCGCGGCCGCCCCCTTAAAGTAAAAGATTTTCTCTGGGTGCCTAAAATTCGCAATTCCCGCAAAGTCGGGAAGACGTTAAAGTTTTTGCCCAAAAAATGGCCATCGATTTAAGGTGATTTTCCAATAAGAAAATTTTTCCTAAGATGAATTTTTTCGAATATTTCCTAAACTAAGCGTCGGAACACATGGCCGTGGAGGAACTTTTGGTAGCTTTTGGCAAGGGCTATCGGATGAAATAATGCGAAAGGCCATCGGAGCGATATTGGATAAATGCGGGCCCATAAACGTACCTAAGAAGTGAAAATTGGTACCTTGCACGCAGGATGCAAGAAATGCTTGAGTGTTAACCATCATCGGTACCAAGTACCTAGGTTATATCGAGTGCGTAGATGGAAGTCGGTACCAAAGGGAAACCTTCCTAGGCTAGGTGCACGCAAGTGAGTATGGATCGATCAGTAGAAAGATGGGAAGCCATAGGAAACCTTCCTAGGCTAGGTGCACGCAAGTGAGTATGGATCGATCAGTAGAAAGATGGGAAGCCATAGGAAACCTTCCTAGGCTAGGTGCACGCAAGTGAGTATGGATCGATCAGTAGAAAGATGGGAAGCCCAAGGAAACCTTCCTAGGCTAGGTGCACGCAAGTGAGTATGGATCGATCAGTAGAAAGATGGGAAGCCATAGGAAACCTTCCTAGGCTAGGTGCACGCAAGTGAGTATGGATCGATCAGTAGAAAGATGGGAAGCCATAGGAAACCTTCCTAGGCTAGGTGCACGCAAGTGAGTATGGATCGATCAGTAGAAAGATGGGAAGCCATAGGAAACCTTCCTAGGCTAGGTGCACGCAAGTGAGTATGGATCGATCAGTAGAAAGATGGGAAGCCATAGGAAACCTTCCTAGGCTAGGTGCACGCAAGTGAGTATGGATCGATCAGTAGAAAGATGGGAAGCCATAGGAAACCTTCCTAGGCTAGGTGCACGCAAGTGAGTATGGATCGATCAGTAGAAAGATGGGAAGCCATAGGAAACCTTCCTAGGCTAGGTGCACGCAAGTGAGTATGGATCGATCAGTAGAAAGATGGGAAGCCCAAGGAAACCTTCCTAGGCTAGGTGCACGCAAGTGAGTATGGATCGATCAGTAGAAAGATGGGAAGCCCAAGGAAACCTTCCTAGGCTAGGTGCACGCAAGTGAGTATGGATCGATCAGTAGAAAGATGGGAAGCCCAAGGAAACCTTCCTAGGCTAGGTGCACGCAAGTGAGTATGGATCGATCAGTAGAAAGATGGGAAGCCATAGGAAACCTTCCTAGGCTAGGTGCACGCAAGTGAGTATGGATCGATCAGTAGAAAGATGGGAAGCCATAGGAAACCTTCCTAGGCTAGGTGCACGCAAGTGAGTATGGATCGATCAGTAGAAAGATGGGAAGCCCAAGGAAACCTTCCTAGGCTAGGTGCACGCAAGTGAGTATGGATCGATCAGTAGAAAGATGGGAAGCCATAGGAAACCTTCCTAGGCTAGGTGCACGCAAGTGAGTATGGATCGATCAGTAGAAAGATGGGAAGCCCAAGGAAACCTTCCTAGGCTAGGTGCACGCAAGTGAGTATGGATCGATCAGTAGAAAGATGGGAAGCCATAGGAAACCTTCCTAGGCTAGGTGCACGCAAGTGAGTATGGATCGATCAGTAGAAAGTGGGAAGCCCATTACCAAATGCCCTAGTGAAGACCGTAAACGAATATCATGAACCGATAAGGAGCACCAAATGCCCTAGTGAAGACCGTAAACGAATATCATGAACCGATAAGGAGCACCAAATGCCCTAGTGAAGACCGTAAACGAATATCATGAACCGATAAGGAGCACCAAATGCCCTAGTGAAGACCGTAAACGAATATCATGAACCGAGAAGTAGCAACGAATGCCTGAAAAAGTACCAAGTCCTCGGTATAGAGTAACGAGAGTTAACCGCCGTGATGTATGCAATGTGGGCAGCCATTGCATGGGTTCTGGACTTGGTTCGCGAATAACTTTTTTGCTAGACATCGGACAAAGTTGACGTGGAAGAACGAAATGTAGCATTTGATGCCACCTATCCAAAACTTTTTCAAGATTGAAGATCCGATCGATACAGCCTGAGTTATAGGCAAAAGTTGGTGCAAAAACGAGCATTTTTAATGGTGAAAAATCGGTACTCCTCGAATAGCTCCTGTTGGAAGCATCGGACCACATGGTCGTGGAGGAACATATTGTAGCGCGCGGTGTCAAGTATCGACACCCAAAACCGCATGTCCGATGGACGGAAAATGACCAAGTTATAGTGAAAACTTGGTTGCACCAAATTCCCGAAGAAGTGCAACGAGAAGGTGAATGCGATGGTTGTTCGTCGAATAGCTCCGGCCACAGACATGGTAGCGATTAGTGGTGCATGGAAGAAATCTAGCCACAAGTGCCATCTACCCATGGCCAGAAGAAAGTGTGGCCATATCTTGGATACCGGCGGAGCTATGGGGCAAATATGGGCCAAAAATGGTGCAAGTTGGACCAAAAATCCGAAAAAGTACCTAGGTAAATGCGATGGTTGTTCGTCGAATAGCTCCGGCCACAGACATGGTAGCGATTAGTGGTGCATGGAAGAAATCTAGCCACAAGTGCCATCTACCCATGGCCAGAAGAAAGTGTGGCCATATCTTGGATACCGGCGGAGCTATGGGGCAAATATGGGCCAAAAATGGTGCAAGTTGGACCAAAAATCCGAAAAAGTACCTAGGTAAATGCGATGGTTGTTCGTCGAATAGCTCCGGCCACAGACATGGTAGCGATTAGTGGTGCATGGAAGAAATCTAGCCACAAGTGCCATCTACCCATGGCCAGAAGAAAGTGTGGCCATATCTTGGATACCGGCGGAGCTATGGGGCAAATATGGGCCAAAAATGGTGCAAGTTGGACCAAAAATCCGACCAAGTGCGCGAGGCGCTTTCGTGAATAGCTCCGGCCACAGACATGGTAGCGATTAGTGGTGCATGGAAGAAATCTAGCCGCAAGTGCCATCTACCCATGGCCAGAAGAAAGTGTGGCCATATCTTGGATACCGGCGGAGCTATGGGGCAAATATGGGCCAAAAATGGGTAAAATTGTACGGTCCAAAGCCAAGGGTAAATTTTTTTATTCCTCTAATAACTTCTAGCACAGACATTGAATCGGTTGGTGATGTATGGATGAAATGTAGCAAACAGTTGGAACTACCCATAAAATCTTAAAGATTGACGATCCAATGTATAGAACCGGAGTAATGTGCGATACTTGGTGAAAAATCGAGTGAAAAATTAGCTATAAACTGTTTTTGGCCCATAACTCGAATACTAGACATCGGAAGGGGGGGTCGTAGAACGATTTTTTGTTGCCCTATCGATTCCCTATCGAACGAGCAAAAGTTGTTTTTTTGACCAAAAAGTACCCCCACTCTAGTAAAATTGGCCTGATTTTACTAGTCCCCGGTACCCGTACAGGCAAAATGAGCAAAATGCTCAAGTATGAATGGTTTTTGGCCCATAACTCGAATACTAGACGTCGCAGGGGGGTGTCGTGGAACAATTTTTGGTAGCCCTTGAAATTATCTATCGAATGACATATACTTGATTTTTGGCCAAAAAGTTCCCTAGACTAGTAAAAATCGCATCATTTTACTAGAGTCGGGTACCCTGGACGAAAAACCGCTATAGTTGCGGTTTTTGGCTAATAACTCGAATACTAGACGTCGCAGGGGGGTGTCGTGGAACAATTTTTGGTAGCCCTTGAAATTATCTATCGAATGACATATACTTGATTTTTGGCCAAAAAGTTCCCTAGACTAGTAAAAATCGCATCATTTTACTAGAGTCGGGTACCCTGGACGAAAAACCGCTATAGTTGCGGTTTTTGGCTAATAACTCGAATACTAGACGTCGCAGGGGGGTGTCGTGGAACAATTTTTGGTAGCCCTTGAAATTATCTATCGAATGACATATACTTGATTTTTGGCCAAAAAGTTCCCTAGACTAGTAAAAATCGCATCATTTTACTAGAGTCGGGTACCCTGGACGAAAAACCGCTATAATTGCGGTTTTTGGCTAATAACTCGAATACTAGACGTCGCAGGGGGGTGTCGTGGAACAATTTTTGGTAGCCCTTGAAATTATCTATCGATTGACATATACTTGATTTTTTGGCCAAAAAGTTCCCTAGACTAGTAAAAATCGCATCATTTTACTAGAGTCGGGTACCCTGGACGAAAAACCGCTATAATTGCGGTTTTTGGCTAATAACTCGAATACTAGACGTCGCAGGGGGGTGTCGTGGAACAATTTTTGGTAGCCCTTGAAATTATCTATCGAATGACATATACTTGATTTTTGGCCAAAAAGTTCCCTAGACTAGTAAAAATCGCATCATTTTACTAGAGTCGGGTACCCTGGACGAAAAACCGCTATAGTTGCGGTTTTTGGCTAATAACTCGAATACTAGGCGTCGGAGGGGGGTGCCGTAGAACAATTTTTGGTAGCCCTTGAAATTATCTATCGAATGACATATACTTGATTTTTTGACCAAAAAGTTCCTAGACTAGTAAAAATCGCATCATTTTACTAGAGTCGGGTACCCTGTACGAAAAACCGCTATAGTTGCGGTTTTTGGCCAATAACTCGAATACTAGACGTCGGAGGGGGGTGCCGTAGAACAATTTTTTGTAGCCCTTGAAATTACCTTTCGAATGATATATAGTGGTTTTTTGGTCAAAAAGTGACCCCGAGACTAGTAACCCTCCATACACAAAACCGCCTAAAAAGTTTTGGTTTTGCAAAATTTTGAAAAGTGCGTCAAAAAAATTTTTTCAAAAAGTACCAAATCGTGATCAGAACTCACTATAGACCATAAAAAGTGAAATCCGATGGTCATTTGCAACACTTGGTCAATCGAGAAAAATTTCACTTTTTTACTAGAGTCGGGTACCCTGAACGAAAAATCGCTCAAGTAATGGTTTTTGGCCAATAACTCGAATACTAGACGTCGGAAGGGGGTGTCGTAGAACAATTTTTTGTAGCCCTTGAAATTACCTTTCGAATGATATATAGTGGTTTTTTGGTCAAACAGTGACCCCGAGACTAGTAACCCTCCATACACAAAACCGCCTACAAAAACTTTGTTTTGAAAAATTTTGAAAAGTTCAAAAAATTTTTTTTTTCAAAAACTACTAAAACGTGATAAGAACTTACTATAGACCATGAAAAGTGATATCCGATGATAATTTGCAAAAGTTGGTAACTAGTAAAAAATTTCACTTTTTTACTAGAGTCGGTGCAACGAGAAAAAAAAAGTCCGTGATGGAGAAAAATGGCACGTTTTCCACGCCTGTACGCTTTCGTTTTCTATATAGGGGGTAGGTGAGCCAGAAGCATGAATTTGACTGAGTACGTATCTTTATGAATTGGGCCCTTCTAAATCGATTGAGACTACCCCCAGGACGATCGGACGACTGCTTCTGGCTCAAAATGTGGTTTTTAGATTTTGATCGTCAATTATGAGAGAAAAAATCGATTAGAAGTAAAGATACGAAATGCTTGGTCTAAGTTGGGAAACGACTTCGGATATTTGTTGGACGTTGTCGTAGAAGGTCCGAGGACCAAGGAAAAGTGATTTCCAAGTGGATTTATGCACTATTAGTCGATGGTAAGATGTGAAATTAGTAGAACTTACCATACAGTTTGCGAAGTTGAAGCAATCGGTTGGTGAATATGGTACTGTCTGTCCAATTTGGTGGTTCGGAATGAGTGAAACGATGTTGATGATGGATAGACGTTCCGATTGCCCCCGATCGGGGAACATATAGTGGTCTTTAAGGTCCAAGTACCTATGTTTTGGTAAGCAGAACTGAGAGTTAAAGGATGAAAGTCGGCCATTCCTAATATCATCCTATCGGTGGTTCGCGAGTTGTTTGAGGACCGGAGCAGCTCGCGATGAAACGGTCCTAGGGTATTGGTTATCCATCCAAGGAAGAGTAAATGCGATCCTAGATGTGTGTCGTTGGCCGTTCTACCGGTATCGCCTATCGATGAGATATCGACGGGCATGCCTTACTCGAAAGTTGAATTCTAGGATCGATGGTCAAACAGACCTATGAGCGATAAACCAAACTGAACACGTATTGATGTCGGCTTTTCCTATCATTTGATGCCGCAGGTTGTTTAGGGACCGGAGCAACTTGCGGCCGAGACGGTCCCCGGGGGTTTCTTTCTCCAAGGAGTGGAAACTATTAAGCAAGAGTTGTAGCAAGATACGATCCTCTGATGTGTCGTTGGCCGTTCATGCGGTATCGCCTGTCGATGAGATATCGATGGGCATGCCTTACTCTACCGACCTTCTAATTGAGAGTATTAATCAGGGATCGATGGTCAAACAAGACCAATGAGCGATAAACCAAACTGAACACGTATTGATGTCGGCTTTTCCTATCATTTGATGCCGCAGGTTGTTTAGGGACCGGAGCAGCTTGCGGCCGAGACGGTCCCCGGGGGTTTCTTTCTCCAAGGAGAAGAAACGATTAAGCAAAAGTTGTAGCAAGATACGATCCTCTGATGTGTCGTTGGCCGTTCAAGCGGTATCGCCTGTCGATGAGATATCGATGGGCATGCCTTACTCTCCCGACTGGATTACTGAGAGTTTAATCAGGGATCGATGGTCAAACAGACCAATGAGCGATAAACCAAACTGAACACATATTGATGTCGGCATTTCCTATCATTTGTCGCAGGTTGTTTAGGGACCGGAGCAGCTTGCGACCGAGACGGTCCCCGGGGGTTTCTTTCTCTAAGGAGTGGAAACGATTAAGCAAAAGTCGTAGCAATAATCGATCACCTGATGTGTCGTTGGCCGTTCTTGCGGTATCGCCTGTCGATGAGATATCGATGGGCATGCCTTACTCTCCTGACTGTTTAATTGAGAGTTATAATCAGGGATCGATGGTCAAAAAGACCTATGAGCGATAAACCAAACTGAACACGTATTGATGTCGGCATTTCCTATCATTTGTCGCAGGTTGTTTGGGGACCGGAGCAGCTTGCGACCGAGACGGTCCCTTCCCGAAAGATGGTGAACCGAGTCGTCTGGCGTAAAAACCGGACGACTCGAAAGGGCTTGACCCTTTCAAGTGAGCGATAATCACGCTCTACGCTCAGTTCGACAGCTGCAAGGCAATCACTCGCTAAGTTCAGAGCTAATACATGCAACATGCCGGCATTGTTTCCACCGACGCATGGATTCAAGACTGGTGCACTTATTAGTTAAACCGTTCGCCTCCGGGTGTTTCGAGTTCAAGTCTGGATGAGGATTGATCTTGCTGGTAATAGCTTGAGCCCTTAAGGGGTCGAAGCGTACATCTTGAGACCATGTACAACATATTACCAAATCGGCACCATGGGTTCGGGTGCAAGTGATGTAACCGTGAAAGATGTTGAGCAGCCCAACATCGGTTTACACACGCATAATAGGAAGGCAGCGCTGTCGACTGGTCAGTCGTGTAAGAAGTGTGCATTATCGATCTCCAATATATGAGCTCAGTATGACAGCCCAATTGGTAATCCTCGGGACCTCCAGAAAGGAAGCTGGATGAGGATTACCAAATCGAAAGTTGATAAGTGTAGTGGTACCACTTAGTCAACTTGTATCCCGAAAGATGGTGAACCGAGTCGTCTGGCGTAAAAACCGGACGACTCGAAAGGGCTTGACCCTTTCAAGTGAGCGATAATCACGCTCTACGCTCAGTTCGACAGCTGCAAGGCAATCACTCGCTAAGTTCAGAGCTAATACATGCAACATGCCGGCATTGTTTCCACCGACGCATGGATTCAAGACTGGTGCACTTATTAGTTAAACCGTTCGCCTCCGGGTGTTTCGAGTTCAAGTCTGGATGAGGATTGATCTTGCTGGTAATAGCTTGAGCCCTTAAGGGGTCGAAGCGTACATCTTGAGACCATGTACAACATATTACCAAATCGGCACCATGGGTTCGGGTGCAAGTGATGTAACCGTGAAAGATGTTGAGCAGCCCAACATCGGTTTACACACGCATAATAGGAAGGCAGCGCTGTCGACTGGTCAGTCGTGTAAGAAGTGTGCATTATCGATCACAAATATATTGGTGATCTGTAGGTTGCGCATACACCATGCCCGGTGTAAAGTGCCGTGGTCCCCCCCGGGGGGCTGCATCAAACCGTTCGCCACGCGAACTACCCAATGGAACGAACTCTATGCATTTAATAAGAAGAAGAGATGATAATGAAACACGGTCGATTTAAGAGTTGAAAACGTTGAAATACCTATAAGCAAGTCTTAAGTTGGTGGTGACCGTTACGCCCCAACAAATTGGTGCCTTACCCTACACCAAAGAGCCATTCAACATGGTTCAAGTGAGCGATAATCACGCTCTACGCTCAGTTCGACAGCTGCAAGGCAATCACTCGCTAAGTTCAGAGCTAATACATGCAACATGCCGGCATTGTTTCCACCGACGCATGGATTCAAGACTGGTGCACTTATTAGTTAAACCGTTCGCCTCCGGGTGTTTCGAGTTCAAGTCTGGATGAGGATTGATCTTGCTGGTAATAGCTTGAGCCCTTAAGGGGTCGAAGCGTACATCTTGAGACCATGTACAACATATTACCAAATCGGCACCATGGGTTCGGGTGCAAGTGATGTAACCGTGAAAGATGTTGAGCAGCCCAACATCGGTTTACACACGCATAATAGGAAGGCAGCGCTGTCGACTGGTCAGTCGTGTAAGAAGTGTGCATTATCGATCTCCAATATATGAGCTCAGTATGACAGCCCAATTGGTAATCCTCGGGACCTCCAGAAAGGAAGCTGGATGAGGATTACCAAATCGAAAGTTGATAAGTGTAGTGGTACCACTTAGTCAACTTGTATCCCGAAAGATGGTGAACCGAGTCGTCTGGCGTAAAAACCGGACGACTCGAAAGGGCTTGACCCTTTCAAGTGAGCGATAATCACGCTCTACGCTCAGTTCGACAGCTGCAAGGCAATCACTCGCTAAGTTCAGAGCTAATACATGCAACATGCCGGCATTGTTTCCACCGACGCATGGATTCAAGACTGGTGCACTTATTAGTTAAACCGTTCGCCTCCGGGTGTTTCGAGTTCAAGTCTGGATGAGGATTGATCTTGCTGGTAATAGCTTGAGCCCTTAAGGGGTCGAAGCGTACATCTTGAGACCATGTACAACATATTACCAAATCGGCACCATGGGTTCGGGTGCAAGTGATGTAACCGTGAAAGATGTTGAGCAGCCCAACATCGGTTTACACACGCATAATAGGAAGGCAGCGCTGTCGACTGGTCAGTCGTGTAAGAAGTGTGCATTATCGATCACAAATATATTGGTGATCTGTAGGTTGCGCATACACCATGCCCGGTGTAAAGTGCCGTGGTCCCCCCCGGGGGGCTGCATCAAACCGTTCGCCACGCGAACTACCCAATGGAACGAACTCTATGCATTTAATAAGAAGAAGAGATGATAATGAAACACGGTCGATTTAAGAGTTGAAAACGTTGAAATACCTATAAGCAAGTCTTAAGTTGGTGGTGACCGTTACGCCCCAACAAATTGGTGCCTTACCCTACACCAAAGAGCCATTCAACATGGTTCAAGTGAGCGATAATCACGCTCTACGCTCAGTTCGACAGCTGCAAGGCAATCACTCGCTAAGTTCAGAGCTAATACATGCAACATGCCGGCATTGTTTCCACCGACGCATGGATTCAAGACTGGTGCACTTATTAGTTAAACCGTTCGCCTCCGGGTGTTTCGAGTTCAAGTCTGGATGAGGATTGATCTTGCTGGTAATAGCTTGAGCCCTTAAGGGGTCGAAGCGTACATCTTGAGACCATGTACAACATATTACCAAATCGGCACCATGGGTTCGGGTGCAAGTGATGTAACCGTGAAAGATGTTGAGCAGCCCAACATCGGTTTACACACGCATAATAGGAAGGCAGCGCTGTCGACTGGTCAGTCGTGTAAGAAGTGTGCATTATCGATCTCCAATATATGAGCTCAGTATGACAGCCCAATTGGTAATCCTCGGGACCTCCAGAAAGGAAGCTGGATGAGGATTACCAAATCGAAAGTTGATAAGTGTAGTGGTACCACTTAGTCAACTTGTATCCCGAAAGATGGTGAACCGAGTCGTCTGGCGTAAAAACCGGACGACTCGAAAGGGCTTGACCCTTTCAAGTGAGCGATAATCACGCTCTACGCTCAGTTCGACAGCTGCAAGGCAATCACTCGCTAAGTTCAGAGCTAATACATGCAACATGCCGGCATTGTTTCCACCGACGCATGGATTCAAGACTGGTGCACTTATTAGTTAAACCGTTCGCCTCCGGGTGTTTCGAGTTCAAGTCTGGATGAGGATTGATCTTGCTGGTAATAGCTTGAGCCCTTAAGGGGTCGAAGCGTACATCTTGAGACCATGTACAACATATTACCAAATCGGCACCATGGGTTCGGGTGCAAGTGATGTAACCGTGAAAGATGTTGAGCAGCCCAACATCGGTTTACACACGCATAATAGGAAGGCAGCGCTGTCGACTGGTCAGTCGTGTAAGAAGTGTGCATTATCGATCACAAATATATTGGTGATCTGTAGGTTGCGCATACACCATGCCCGGTGTAAAGTGCCGTGGTCCCCCCCGGGGGGCTGCATCAAACCGTTCGCCACGCGAACTACCCAATGGAACGAACTCTATGCATTTAATAAGAAGAAGAGATGATAATGAAACACGGTCGATTTAAGAGTTGAAAACGTTGAAATGCCTATAAGCAAGTCTTAAGTTGGTGGTTTCGTTGTGCCCCAACAAATTGGTGCCTTACCCTACACCAAAGAGCCATTCAACATGGTTCAAGTGAGCGATAATCACGCTCTACGCTCAGTATGACAGCTGCAAGGCAATCACTCGCTAAGTTCAGAGCTAATACATGCAACACGCCGGCATTGTTTCCACCGACGCATGGATTCAAGACTGGTGCACTTATTAGTTAAACCGTTCGCCTCCGGGTGTTTCGAGTTCAAGTCTGGATGAGGATTGTTCTTGCTGGTAATAGCTTGAGCCCCTGAATAAGGGGCCGAAGCGTACATCTTGAGAGTAAATGTACAACATATTACCAAATCGGCACCGTGGGTTCTGGTGCAAGTGATGTAACCATGAAAGATGTTGAGCAGCCCAACATCGGTTTACACACGCATAAGGGGTTTATTGTTATCTGTAGGTTGCGCATACACCATACCCGGTGTAAAGTGCCGTGGTCCCCCAGGGGGCTGCATCAAAACGTTCGCCATGCGAACTACCCAATGGAACGAACTCGATGTATTGAAAGAGATGAACAATTAATAGCGAGAATAGGGGCCCGGAAGCAATTCCGCGGCCCTACGGTCGATTCAAGAGTTGAAACGTTGTACAATCGTGGATAGCACCTAGTGCTAATATGGTGAGAGATAATGTGTGAGGAAATTTAGTTTCCTAAAGTTTAGTTAGTGGTTTCCGTTGTGCCCTAACAAACTTAAAGTTGGTGGTGACCGTTACACCCCAACAAATTGGTGCCTTACCCAACACCAAAGAGCCATTCCATATGGTTCTAGAGAGAGAGAGTTGTGTGGAAATTTATTTCCCACTAAGCGAGTGTGTGTCTGTAGTGGAACGAATTCTGGTTGATCCTACCAGTAATATACGCTTGTCTCAAAGGTTAAGCCATGCATGTCTAAGTACAAACATAAATGAATGTGAAACCGCATAAGGCTCAGTATAACAGCTATAATTCACAAGATCATCCTACCACTAGTTACTTGGATAACTGTGGAAAATCCAGAGCTAATACATGCAACATGCCGGGACTGTTGCCCTCGCGGGTAGCTGAACTGGTGCACTTATTAGTTAAACCAATCGCCTCCGGGCGGCTTGAGTTGAAGTCTGGATAAGGACGCAGATCGTATGGTCGCTTGTCGACTGACGACAGATCTTTCAAATGTCTGCCCTATCAACTATTGATGGTAGTGTAGAGGACTACCATGGTTGCGACGGGTAACGGGGAATCAGGGTTCGATTCCGGAGAGGGAGCCTGAGAAATGGCTACCACATCCAAGGAAGGCAGCAGGCGCGTAAATTACCCAATCCCAGTACGGGGAGGTAGTGACGAGAAATAACAATATGGACCTCTCTAACGATGGTCCATAATTGGAATGAGTTGAGTATAAATCCTTCAACAAGGATCAAGTGGAGGGCAAGTCTGGTGCCAGCAGCCGCGGTAATTCCAGCTCCACTAGCGTATATTAAAGTTGTTGCGGTTAAAACGTTCGAAGTTGATTGCCCGTCCAGACACGTGACCGCCACGGGCGCCCGGTTACACGCCGGGGCCGTTCGTGCGCGCGCTCACGGCTGCGACTCACAATGGTGTACTTGGGCGTTACTCTGTGAACGAGTACCGTGCTACCGGTTAACTCCGGCACGGGCTCCTCATGGTGCTCAAGATACTCACATTTACCTTGAACAAATTAGAGTGCTCAAAGCAGGCTAAGACAAAGCGTCCGGCCCCCCCGTGGGGTTGGCGTTGGCCGAGAATAATCTTGCATGGAATAATGGAATATGACCTCGGTTTATACGATTTCGTTGGTTTGTCAGAAACCTAGAGGTAATGATTAACAGAAGTAGTTGGGGGCATTGGTATTACGGCGCGAGAGGTGAAATTCGTAGACCGTCGTAGGACCAACTGAAGCGAAAGCGTTTGCCATGGATGCTTTCTTTAATCAAGAACGAAAGTTAGAGGATCGAAGGCGATTAGATACCGCCCTAGTTCTAACCGTAAACGATGCCAATTAGCAATTGGGAGACGCTACCCCTATTCGGTGCTCTCAGTCGCTTCCGGGAAACCAAAATCGGGTTCCGGGGGAAGTATGGTTGCAAAGTTGAAACTTAAAGGAATTGACGGAAGGGCACCACAAGAAGTGGAGCTTGCGGCTTAATTTGACTCAACACGGGAAAATTTACCAGGTCCAAACTTATCGAGGTAAGACAGATTGATAGCTCTTTCTCAAATTTAAGGGTAGTGGTGCATGGCCGTTCTTAGTTCGTGGAATGATTTGTCTGGTTAATTCCGATAACGAACGTGACTCAAACATGCTAACTAGAACGCTGTCAGCAGTGCGCCTCCGGGCGCACCTGACGTTACAGCCGGGCGGCGCCTTCACGGGCGGTCGTCGGCTACGTTTGCCCTGCTTAGCGGGACAACTTGTGTTTAGCAAGCTGAGAATGAGCGATAACAGGTCCGTGATGCCCTTAGATGTTCTGGGCTGCACGCGTGCTACAATGTGGGTCGCAGCGTGTTCTCGCCAATAGGCGCCCCCATTCCGAGAGGAACGGGAAATCACTAAAATGCCCATCTAGTCGGGATTGGGGACTGCAACGGTCCCCATGAACCTGGAATTTCTAGTAAGCACTAGTCATTAGCTAGTGCTGATTACGTCCCTGCCCTTTGTACACACCGCCCGTCGCTACTACCGATGGATTATTTAGTGAGGTTTCTGGAGGCTTACCTTCCGCGGTTCCTTCGTGAGCTGCAGCTGGCATGGCTGAAGTTGACCGAACTTGATGATTTAGAGGAAGTAAAAGTCGTAACAAGGTTTCCGTAGGTGAACCTGCGGAAGGATCATTACTGATGATCGTCCGCGAGTGACCAACCATGGGCTGCCTTCGGTGTAGCTCGGTCGCTCGCTTGCTATGTGTCAGAATTTGTTGAAAGCCAACTCGTTCGTTGTACACTTTGATGGGTGACCATCACTGTGTCCCCGTGCCGAGCTAGATCTCCCCTAGCCGTAAGGCACTTGAACGCCCCTTCGACGACGAGTTGCATGTGTGTGGTATGTGTCAGAATCTGGTGAAGCTTTCTGCATGTGATGTGCCTTGTGTGGATCCGTGGCCATTGCATTGTGTCTGGTGCTTAGATACCCAGACACTTAGAACGCTTGCGCGGAAAGCAAACTCGATCGTTGTACACTTTGATGGGTGACCATCACTGTGTCTCCGTGCCGTGCTAGATCCCCCCTAGCCGTAAGGCACTTTGAACGCCCCTTCGACGACGAGTTACAAGAGTGTGGTATGTGTCAGAATCTGGTGAAGCTTTCTGCATGTGATGTGCCTTGTGTGGATCCGTGGCCATTGCATTGTGTCTGGTGTGTAGGTACCCAGACACTTAGAACGCTTGCGCGGAAAGCAAACTCGATCGTTGTACACTTTGATGGGCAACCATCACTGTGTCTCCGTGCCGTGCTAGATCTCCCCTAGCCGTAAGGCACTTTGAACGCCCCTTCGACGACGAGTTACAAGAGTGTGGTATGTGTCATAATCTGGTGAAGCTTTCTGCATGTGATGTGCCTTGTGTGGATCCGTGGCCATTGCATTGTGTCTGGTGTGTAGGTACCCAGACACTTAAGCAAACTCGATCGTTGTACACTGTGATGGGCGAGCATCACTGTGTCTCCGTGCCGTGTAAGAGCTCCCCTGGCCATCAGGCACTTGAAAGGTCCTTCGACGACGAGTTACAATAG
>NW_026045089.1:0-12500 GCF_943734845.2 Anopheles funestus | reverse complement strand
TAAGTTGGCCAAAAGTACCGATAGAGTACCCACAAATAGCACCGAGTGGGCCTAACATGGCCAAAAGTACCGATAGAGCACCCACATGTAGCACCGAATGGGCCTAACATGGCCAAAAGTACCGATAGAGCACCCAAAAGTAGCACCCAATTGGCCTATGTTGGCCAAAAGTACCGATAGAGTACCCACAAATAGCACCCAGTTGGCCTAAGTTGGCCAAAAGTACCGCCAAGTAGCACCATAGAGGCCCGAGTAGAGCGAAATGTGGGCCAAATTGAACATTTGAAAATTTTTACAAGTCCAGAAAATTTTCTAAGTCCAGAAAATTTTCTAAGTCCAAAGAGTTGGACAAATTTCCTTAGGCCCAAAGGTTGCACTGAATGTTCCTAAGTTGGCCATCAGTACCCATGAAGTATAGCGAAGGTTCACCCGAAAGACACAATACGCCCTAAAGTACCCACAGAGTACCCACAAGTTGCACCCAATTGGCCTAAGTTGGCCAGAAGTACCGACAAGTACCACCATAGAAGCCCGAGTAGAGCGAAATGTGGGCCAAAGTACCGAGTAGTTGCCACAAATGCCCAAATGGATACCAAAATGTGGTACCAAGTACCTAACTGTTGCAACAAATGCTAGCTTTCTGAGCAAAAGCTGTGGACCAATTTCGTAGAAGAACCGCCTAGGCGAAAAGGCAAAAATCGCCGAAGCTGGCCCGCTCGCAGAGCTCGCGGGCCAGGAGATACTCATAGGACGATTTACTAGAGTGGGGAACTTGAGAATTTTTGTGTCCGAGACTTTGGGCAACTTCGCGGCCGCCCCCTTAAAGTAAAAGATTTTCTCTGGGTGCCTAAAATTCGCAATTCCCGCAAAGTCGGGAAGACGTTAAAGTTTTTGCCCAAAAAATGGCCATCGATTTAAGATGATTTTCCAATAAGAAAATTTTTCCTAAGATGAATTTTTTCGAATATTTCCTAAACTAAGCGTCGGAGCACATGGCCGTGGAGGAACTTTTGGTAGCTTTTGGCAAGGGCTATCGGATGAAATAATGCGAAAGGCCATCGGAGCGATATTGGATAAATGCGGGCACATAAACGTACCTAAGAAGTGAAAATTGGTACCTTGCACGCAGGATGCAAGAAATGCTTGAGTGTTAACCATCATCGGTACCAAGTACCTAGGTTATATCGAGTGCGTAGATGGAAGTCGGTACCAAAGGGAAACCTTCCTAGGCTAGGTGCACGCAAGTGAGTATGGATCGATCAGTAGAAAGATGGGAAGCCATAGGAAACCTTCCTAGGCTAGGTGCACGCAAGTGAGTATGGATCGATCAGTAGAAAGATGGGAAGCCATAGGAAACCTTCCTAGGCTAGGTGCACGCAAGTGAGTATGGATCGATCAGTAGAAAGATGGGAAGCCCAAGGAAACCTTCCTAGGCTAGGTGCACGCAAGTGAGTATGGATCGATCAGTAGAAAGATGGGAAGCCCAAGGAAACCTTCCTAGGCTAGGTGCACGCAAGTGAGTATGGATCGATCAGTAGAAAGATGGGAAGCCATAGGAAACCTTCCTAGGCTAGGTGCACGCAAGTGAGTATGGATCGATCAGTAGAAAGATGGGAAGCCATAGGAAACCTTCCTAGGCTAGGTGCACGCAAGTGAGTATGGATCGATCAGTAGAAAGTGGGAAGCCCAAGGAAACCTTCCTAGGCTAGGTGCACGCAAGTGAGTATGGATCGATCAGTAGAAAGATGGGAAGCCATAGGAAACCTTCCTAGGCTAGGTGCACGCAAGTGAGTATGGATCGATCAGTAGAAAGATGGGAAGCCCAAGGAAACCTTCCTAGGCTAGGTGCACGCAAGTGAGTATGGATCGATCAGTAGAAAGATGGGAAGCCATAGGAAACCTTCCTAGGCTAGGTGCACGCAAGTGAGTATGGATCGATCAGTAGAAAGATGGGAAGCCCAAGGAAACCTTCCTAGGCTAGGTGCACGCAAGTGAGTATGGATCGATCAGTAGAAAGATGGGAAGCCATAGGAAACCTTCCTAGGCTAGGTGCACGCAAGTGAGTATGGATCGATCAGTAGAAAGATGGGAAGCCCAAGGAAACCTTCCTAGGCTAGGTGCACGCAAGTGAGTATGGATCGATCAGTAGAAAGATGGGAAGCCATAGGAAACCTTCCTAGGCTAGGTGCACGCAAGTGAGTATGGATCGATCAGTAGAAAGATGGGAAGCCCAAGGAAACCTTCCTAGGCTAGGTGCACGCAAGTGAGTATGGATCGATCAGTAGAAAGATGGGAAGCCATAGGAAACCTTCCTAGGCTAGGTGCACGCAAGTGAGTATGGATCGATCAGTAGAAAGATGGGAAGCCCAAGGAAACCTTCCTAGGCTAGGTGCACGCAAGTGAGTATGGATCGATCAGTAGAAAGATGGGAAGCCATAGGAAACCTTCCTAGGCTAGGTGCACGCAAGTGAGTATGGATCGATCAGTAGAAAGATGGGAAGCCATAGGAAACCTTCCTAGGCTAGGTGCACGCAAGTGAGTATGGATCGATCAGTAGAAAGATGGGAAGCCATAGGAAACCTTCCTAGGCTAGGTGCACGCAAGTGAGTATGGATCGATCAGTAGAAAGATGGGAAGCCATAGGAAACCTTCCTAGGCTAGGTGCACGCAAGTGAGTATGGATCGATCAGTAGAAAGATGGGAAGCCCAAGGAAACCTTCCTAGGCTAGGTGCACGCAAGTGAGTATGGATCGATCAGTAGAAAGATGGGAAGCCATAGGAAACCTTCCTAGGCTAGGTGCACGCAAGTGAGTATGGATCGATCAGTAGAAAGATGGGAAGCCCAAGGAAACCTTCCTAGGCTAGGTGCACGCAAGTGAGTATGGATCGATCAGTAGAAAGATGGGAAGCCATAGGAAACCTTCCTAGGCTAGGTGCACGCAAGTGAGTATGGATCGATCAGTAGAAAGATGGGAAGCCATAGGAAACCTTCCTAGGCTAGGTGCACGCAAGTGAGTATGGATCGATCAGTAGAAAGATGGGAAGCCATAGGAAACCTTCCTAGGCTAGGTGCACGCAAGTGAGTATGGATCGATCAGTAGAAAGATGGGAAGCCCAAGGAAACCTTCCTAGGCTAGGTGCACGCAAGTGAGTATGGATCGATCAGTAGAAAGATGGGAAGCCATAGGAAACCTTCCTAGGCTAGGTGCACGCAAGTGAGTATGGATCGATCAGTAGAAAGATGGGAAGCCATAGGAAACCTTCCTAGGCTAGGTGCACGCAAGTGAGTATGGATCGATCAGTAGAAAGATGGGAAGCCATAGGAAACCTTCCTAGGCTAGGTGCACGCAAGTGAGTATGGATCGATCAGTAGAAAGATGGGAAGCCCAAGGAAACCTTCCTAGGCTAGGTGCACGCAAGTGAGTATGGATCGATCAGTAGAAAGATGGGAAGCCATAGGAAACCTTCCTAGGCTAGGTGCACGCAAGTGAGTATGGATCGATCAGTAGAAAGATGGGAAGCCATAGGAAACCTTCCTAGGCTAGGTGCACGCAAGTGAGTATGGATCGATCAGTAGAAAGATGGGAAGCCCAGTACCAAATGCCCTAGTGAAGACCGTAAACGAATATCATGAACCGAGAAGGAGCACCAAATGCCCTAGTGAAGACCGTAAACGAATATCATGAACCGAGAAGGAGCACCAAATGCCCTAGTGAAGACCGTAAACGAATATCATGAACCGAGAAGTAGCAACGAATGCCTGAAAATGTACCAAGTCCTCGGTATAGAGTAACGAGAGTTAACCGCCGTGATGTATGCAATGTGGGCAGCCATTGCATGGGTTCTGGACTTGGTTCGCGAATAACTTTTTTGCTAGACACCGGACAAAGTTGACGTGGAAGAACGAAATGTAGCATTTGATGCCACCTATCCAAAACTTTTTCAAGATTGAAGATCCGATCGATACAGCCTGAGTTATAGGCAAAAGTTGGTTCAAAATTGAGCATTTTTAATGGTGAAAAATCGGTAATCCTCGAATAGCTCCTGTTGGAAGCATCGGACCACATGGTCGTGGAGGAACATATTGTAGCGTGCGGTGTCAAGTATCGACACCCAAAACCGCATGTCCGATGGACGGAAAATGACCAAGTTATAGTGAAAACTTGGTTGCACCAAATTCCCGAAGAAGTGCAACGAGAAGGTGAATGCGATGGTTGTTCGTCGAATAGCTCCGGCCACAGACATGGTAGCGATTAGTGGTGCATGGAAGAAATCTAGCCACAAGTGCCATCTACCCATGGCCAGAAGAAAGTGTGGCCATATCTTGGATACCGGCGGAGCTATGGGGCAAATATGGGCCAAAAATGGTGCAAGTTGGACCAAAAATCCGACCAAGTGCGCGAGGCGCTTTCGTGAATAGCTCCGGCCACAGACATGGTAGCGATTAGTGGTGCATGGAAGAAATCTAGCCACAAGTGCCATCTACCCATGGCCAGAAGAAAGTGTGGCCATATCTTGGATACCAGCGGAGCTATGGGGCAAATATGGGCCAAAAATGGTGCAAGTTGGACCAAAAATCCGAAAAAGTACCTAGGTAAATGCGATGGTTGTTCGTCGAATAGCTCCGGCCAGAGACATGGTAGCGATTAGTGGTGCATGGAAGAAATCTAGCCACAAGTGCCATCTACCCATGGCCAGAACAAAGTGTGGCCATATCTTGGATACCGGCGGAGCTATGGGGCAAATACGGGCCAACAATGGTGCCAGGTGGACCAAAAATCCGACCAAGTGCGCGAGGCGCTTTCGTGAATAGCTCCGGCCACAGACATGGTAGCGATTAGTGGTGCATGGAAGAAATCTAGCCACAAGTGCCATCTACCCATGGCCAGAAGAAAGTGTGGCCATATCTTGGATACCGGCGGAGCTATGGGGCAAATATGGGCCAAAAATGGTGCAAGTTGGACCAAAAATCCGAAAAAGTACCTAGGTAAATGCGATGGTTGTTCGTCGAATAGCTCCGGCCAGAGACATGGTAGCGATTAGTGGTGCATGGAAGAAATCTAGCCACAAGTGCCATCTACCCATGGCCAGAACAAAGTGTGGCCATATCTTGGATACCGGCGGAGCTACGGGGCAAATACGGGCCAACAATGGTGCCAGGTGGACCAAAAATCCGACCAAGTGCGCGAGGCGCTTTCGTGAATAGCTCCGGCCACAGACATGGTAGCGATTAGTGGTGCATGGAAGAAATCTAGCCACAAGTGCCATCTACCCATGGCCAGAAGAAAGTGTGGCCATATCTTGGATACCGGCGGAGCTATGGGGCAAATATGGGCCAAAAATGGTGCAAGTTGGACCAAAAATCCGAAAAAGTACCTAGGTAAATGCGATGGTTGTTCGTCGAATAGCTCCGGCCACAGACATGGTAGCGATTAGTGGTGCATGGAAGAAATCTAGCCACAAGTGCCATCTACCCATGGCCAGAAGAAAGTGTGGCCATATCTTGGATACCGGCGGAGCTATGGGGCAAATATGGGCCAAAAATGGTGCAAGTTGGACCAAAAATCCGAAAAAGTACCTAGGTAAATGCGATGGTTGTTCGTCGAATAGCTCCGGCCACAGACATGGTAGCGATTAGTGGTGCATGGAAGAAATCTAGCCACAAGTGCCATCTACCCATGGCCAGAAGAAAGTGTGGCGCTATCTTGGATACCGGCGGAGCTATGGGGCAAATATGGGCCAAAAATGGTGCCAGGTGGACCAAAAATCCGACCAAGTGCGCAAGGCGCTTTCGTGAATAGCTCCGGCCACAGACATGGTAGCGATTAGTGGTGCATGGAAGAAATCTAGCCACAAGTGCCATCTACCCATGGCCAGAAGAAAGTGTGGCCATATCTTGGATACCGGCGGAGCTATGGGGCAAATATGGGCCAAAAATGGGTAAAATTGTACGGTCCAAAGCCAAGGGTAAATTTTTTTATTCCTCTAATAACTTCTAGCACAGACATTGAATCGGTTGGTGATGTATGGATGAAATGTAGCAAACAGTTGGAACTACCCATAAAATCTTAAAGATTGACGATCCAATGTATAGAACCGGAGTAATGTGCGATACTTGGTGAAAAATCGAGTGAAAAATTAGCTATAAACTGTTTTTGGCCCATAACTCGAATACTAGACATCGGAAGGGGGGGTCGTAGAACGATTTTTTGTTGCCCTATCGATTCCCTATCGAACGAGCAAAAGTTGTTTTTTTGACCAAAAAGGACCCCTACTCTAGTAAAATTGGCCTGATTTTACTAGTCCCCGGTACCCGTACAGGCAAAATGAGCAAAATGCTCAAGTATGAATGGTTTTTGGCCCATAACTCGAATACTAGACGTCGCAGGGGGGTGTCATGGAACAATTTTTGGTAGCCCTTGAAATTATCTATCGAATGACATATACTTGATTTTTGGCCAAAAAGTTCCCTAGACTAGTAAAAATCGCATCATTTTACTAGAGTCGGGTACCCTGGACGAAAAACCGCTATAATTGCGGTTTTTGGCTAATAACTCGAATACTAGACGTCGCAGGGGGGTGTCGTGGAACAATTTTTGGTAGCCCTTGAAATTATCTATCGAATGACATATACTTGATTTTTGGCCAAAAAGTTCCCTAGACTAGTAAAAATCGCATCATTTTACTAGAGTCGGGTACCCTGGACGAAAAACCGCTATAATTGCGGTTTTTGGCTAATAACTCGAATACTAGACGTCGGAGGGGGGTGTCGTGGAACAATTTTTGGTAGCCCTTGAAATTATCTATCGAATGACATATACTTGATTTTTGGCCAAAAAGTTCCCTAGACTAGTAAAAATCGCATCATTTTACTAGAGTCGGGTACCCTGGACGAAAAACCGCTTAAGTTGCGGTTTTTGGCTAATAACTCGAATACTAGACGTCGCAGGGGGGTGTCGTGGAACAATTTTTGGTAGCCCTTGAAATTATCTATCGAATGACATATACTTGATTTTTTGACCAAAAAGTTCCTAGACTAGTAAAAATCGCATCATTTTACTAGAGTCGGGTACCCTGTACGAAAAACCGCTATAGTTGCGGTTTTTGGCCAATAACTCGAATACTAGACGTCGGAGGGGGGTGCCGTAGAACAATTTTTTGTAGCCCTTGAAATTACCTTTCGAATGATATATAGTGGTTTTTTGGTCAAACAGTGACCCCGAGACTAGTAACCCTCCATACACAAAACCGCCTAAAAAGTTTTGGTTTTGCAAAATTTTGAAAAGTGCGTCAAAAAAATTTTTTCAAAAAGTACCAAATCGTGATCAGAACTCACTATAGACCATAAAAAGTGAAATCCGATGGTCATTTGCAACACTTGGTCAATCGAGAAAAATTTCACTTTTTTACTAGAGTCGGGTACCCTGAACGAAAAATCGCTCAAGTGATGGTTTTTGGCCAATAACTCGAATACTAGACGTCGGAGGGGGGTGCCGTAGAACAATTTTTTGTAGCCCTTGAAATTACCTTTCGAATGATATATAGTGGTTTTTTGGTCAAACAGTGACCCCGAGACTAGTAACCCTCCATACACAAAACCGCCTACAAAAACTTTGTTTTGAAAAATTTTGAAAAGTTCAAAAAAATTTTTTTTTCAAAAACTACTAAAACGTGATAAGAACTTACTATAGACCATGAAAAGTGATATCCGATGATAATTTGCAAAAGTTGGTAACTAGTAAAAAATTTCACTTTTTTACTAGAGTCGGTGCAACGAGAAAAAAAAAGTCCGTGATGGAGAAAAATGGCACGTTTTCCACGCCTGTACGCTTTCGTTTTCTATATAGGGGGTAGGTGAGCCAGAAGCATGAATTTGACTGAGTACGTATCTTTATGAATTGGGCCCTTCTAAATCGATTGAGACTACCCCCAGGACGATCGGACGACTGCTTCTGGCTCAAAATGTGGTTTTTAGATTTTGATCGTCAATTATGAGAGAAAAAATCGATTAGAAGTAAAGATACGAAATGCTTGGTCTAAGTTGGGAAACGACTTCGGATATTTGTTGGACGTTGTCGTAGAAGGTCCGAGGACCAAGGAAAAGTGATTTCCAAGTGGATTTATGCACTATTAGTCGATGGTAAGATGTGAAATTAGTAGAACTTACCATACAGTTTGCGAAGTTGAAGCAATCGGTTGGTGAATATGGTACTGTCTGTCCAATTTGGTGGTTCGGAATGAGTGAAACGATGTTGATGATGGATAGACGTTCCGATTGCCCCCGATCGGGGAACATATAGTGGTCTTTAAGGTCCAAGTACCTATGTTTTGGTAAGCAGAACTGAGAGTTAAAGGATGAAAGTCGGCCATTCCTAATATCATCCTATCGGTGGTTCGCGAGTTGTTTGAGGACCGGAGCAGCTCGCGATGAAACGGTCCTAGGGTATTGGTTATCCATCCAAGGAAGAGTAAATGCGATCCTAGATGTGTGTCGTTGGCCGTTCTACCGGTATCGCCTATCGATGAGATATCGACGGGCATGCCTTACTCGAAAGTTGAATTCTAGGATCGATGGTCAAACAGACCTATGAGCGATAAACCAAACTGAACACGTATTGATGTCGGCTTTTCCTATCATTTGATGCCGCAGGTTGTTTAGGGACCGGAGCAACTTGCGGCCGAGACGGTCCCCGGGGGTTTCTTTCTCCAAGGAGTGGAAACTATTAAGCAAGAGTTGTAGCAAGATACGATCCTCTGATGTGTCGTTGGCCGTTCATGCGGTATCGCCTGTCGATGAGATATCGATGGGCATGCCTTACTCTACCGACCTTCTAATTGAGAGTATTAATCAGGGATCGATGGTCAAACAAGACCAATGAGCGATAAACCAAACTGAACACGTATTGATGTCGGCTTTTCCTATCATTTGATGCCGCAGGTTGTTTAGGGACCGGAGCAGCTTGCGGCCGAGACGGTCCCCGGGGGTTTCTTTCTCCAAGGAGTGGAAACTATTAAGCAAGAGTTGTAGCAAGATACGATCCTCTGATGTGTCGTTGGCCGTTCAAGCGGTATCGCCTGTCGATGAGATATCGATGGGCATGCCTTACTCTCCCGACTGGATTACTGAGAGTTTAATCAGGGATCGATGGTCAAACAGACCAATGAGCGATAAACCAAACTGAACACATATTGATGTCGGCATTTCCTATCATTTGTCGCAGGTTGTTTAGGGACCGGAGCAGCTTGCGACCGAGACGGTCCCCGGGGGTTTCTTTCTCTAAGGAGTGGAAACGATTAAGCAAAAGTCGTAGCAATAATCGATCACCTGATGTGTCGTTGGCCGTTCTTGCGGTATCGCCTGTCGATGAGATATCGATGGGCATGCCTTACTCTCCTGACTGTTTAATTGAGAGTTATAATCAGGGATCGATGGTCAAAAAGACCTATGAGCGATAAACCAAACTGAACACGTATTGATGTCGGCATTTCCTATCATTTGTCGCAGGTTGTTTGGGGACCGGAGCAGCTTGCGACCGAGACGGTCCCTTCCCGAAAGATGGTGAACCGAGTCGTCTGGCGTAAAAACCGGACGACTCGAAAGGGCTTGACCCTTTCAAGTGAGCGATAATCACATTCTACGCTCAGTTCGACAGCTGCAAGGCAATCACTCGCTATGTTCAGAGCTAATACATGCAACATGCCGGCATTGTTTCCACCGACGCATGGATTCAAGACTGGTGCACTTATTAGTTAAACCGTTCGCCTCCGGGTGACTCGAGTTCAAGTCTGGATGAGGATTGTTCTTGCTGGTAATAGCTTGAGCCCCTGAATAAGGGGTCGAAGCGTACATTTTGAGAGTTAATGTACAACATATTACCAAATCGGCACCATGGGTTCGGGTGCAAGTGATGTAACCGTGAAAGATGTTGAGCAGCCCAACATCGGTTTACACACGCATAATAGGAAGGCAGCGCTGTCGACTGGTCAGTCGTGTAAGAAGTGTGCATTATCGATCACAAATATATTGGTGATCTGTAGGTTGCGCATACACCATGCCCGGTGTAAAGTGCCGTGGTCCCCCCCGGGGGGCTGCATCAAACCGTTCGCCACGCGAACTACCCAATGGAACGAACTCGATGCATTTAATAAGAAGAAGAGATGATAATGAAACACGGTCGATTTAAGAGTTGAAAACGTTGAAATGCCTATAAGCAAGTCTTAAGTTGGTGGTTTCGTTGTGCCCCAACAAATTGGTGCCTTACCCTACACCAAAGAGCCATTCAACATGGTTCAAGTGAGCGATAATCACGCTCTACGCTCAGTATGACAGCTGCAAGGCAATCACTCGCTAAGTTCAGAGCTAATACATGCAACACGCCGGCATTGTTTCCACCGACGCATGGATTCAAGACTGGTGCACTTATTAGTTAAACCGTTCGCCTCCGGGTGTTTCGAGTTCAAGTCTGGATGAGGATTGTTCTTGCTGGTAATAGCTTGAGCCCCTGAATAAGGGGCCGAAGCGTACATCTTGAGAGTAAATGTACAACATATTACCAAATCGGCACCGTGGGTTCTGGTGCAAGTGATGTAACCATGAAAGATGTTGAGCAGCCCAACATCGGTTTACACACGCATAAGGGGTTTATTGTTATCTGTAGGTTGCGCATACACCATACCCGGTGTAAAGTGCCGTGGTCCCCCAGGGGGCTGCATCAAAACGTTCGCCATGCGAACTACCCAATGGAACGAACTCGATGTATTGAAAGAGATGAACAATTAATAGCGAGAATAGGGGCCCGGAAGCAATTCCGCGGCCCTACGGTCGATTCAAGAGTTGAAACGTTGTACAATCGTGGATAGCACCTAGTGCTAATATGGTGAGAGATAATGTGTGAGGAAATTTAGTTTCCTAAAGTTTAGTTAGTGGTTTCCGTTGTGCCCTAACAAACTTAAAGTTGGTGGTGACCGTTACACCCCAACAAATTGGTGCCTTACCCAACACCAAAGAGCCATTCCATATGGTTCTAGAGAGAGAGAGTTGTGTGGAAATTTATTTCCCACTAAGCGAGTGTGTGTCTGTAGTGGAACGAATTCTGGTTGATCCTACCAGTAATATACGCTTGTCTCAAAGGTTAAGCCATGCATGTCTAAGTACAAACATAAATGAATGTGAAACCGCATAAGGCTCAGTATAACAGCTATAATTCACAAGATCATCCTACCACTAGTTACTTGGATAACTGTGGAAAATCCAGAGCTAATACATGCAACATGCCGGGACTGTTGCCCTCGCGGGTAGCTGAACTGGTGCACTTATTAGTTAAACCAATCGCCTCCGGGCGGCTTGAGTTGAAGTCTGGATAAGGACGCAGATCGTATGGTCGCTTGTCGACTGACGACAGATCTTTCAAATGTCTGCCCTATCAACTATTGATGGTAGTGTAGAGGACTACCATGGTTGCGACGGGTAACGGGGAATCAGGGTTCGATTCCGGAGAGGGAGCCTGAGAAATGGCTACCACATCCAAGGAAGGCAGCAGGCGCGTAAATTACCCAATCCCAGTACGGGGAGGTAGTGACGAGAAATAACAATATGGACCTCTCTAACGATGGTCCATAATTGGAATGAGTTGAGTATAAATCCTTCAACAAGGATCAAGTGGAGGGCAAGTCTGGTGCCAGCAGCCGCGGTAATTCCAGCTCCACTAGCGTATATTAAAGTTGTTGCGGTTAAAACGTTCGAAGTTGATTGCCCGTCCAGACACGTGACCGCCACGGGCGCCCGGTTACACGCCGGGGCCGTTCGTGCGCGCGCTCACGGCTGCGACTCACAATGGTGTACTTGGGCGTTACTCTGTGAACGAGTACCGTGCTACCGGTTAACTCCGGCACGGGCTCCTCATGGTGCTCAAGATACTCACATTTACCTTGAACAAATTAGAGTGCTCAAAGCAGGCTAAGACAAAGCGTCCGGCCCCCCCGTGGGGTTGGCGTTGGCCGAGAATAATCTTGCATGGAATAATGGAATATGACCTCGGTTTATACGATTTCGTTGGTTTGTCAGAAACCTAGAGGTAATGATTAACAGAAGTAGTTGGGGGCATTGGTATTACGGCGCGAGAGGTGAAATTCGTAGACCGTCGTAGGACCAACTGAAGCGAAAGCGTTTGCCATGGATGCTTTCTTTAATCAAGAACGAAAGTTAGAGGATCGAAGGCGATTAGATACCGCCCTAGTTCTAACCGTAAACGATGCCAATTAGCAATTGGGAGACGCTACCCCTATTCGGTGCTCTCAGTCGCTTCCGGGAAACCAAAATCGGGTTCCGGGGGAAGTATGGTTGCAAAGTTGAAACTTAAAGGAATTGACGGAAGGGCACCACAAGAAGTGGAGCTTGCGGCTTAATTTGACTCAACACGGGAAAATTTACCAGGTCCAAACTTATCGAGGTAAGACAGATTGATAGCTCTTTCTCAAATTTAAGGGTAGTGGTGCATGGC
>NW_026045088.1:32500-40332 GCF_943734845.2 Anopheles funestus | reverse complement strand
ATCTCAAGATGTACGCTTCGGCCCCTTATTCAGGGGCTCAAGCTATTACCAGCAAGAACAATCCTCATCCAGACTTGAACTCGAAACACCCGGAGGCGAACGGTTTAACTAATAAGTGCACCAGTCTTGAATCCATGCGTCGGTGGAAACAATGCCGGCGTGTTGCATGTATTAGCTCTGAACTTAGCGAGTGATTGCCTTGCAGCTGTCGAACTGAGCGTAGAGCGTGATTATCGCTCACTTGAACCATGTTGAATGGCTCTTTGGTGTAGGGTAAGGCACCAATTTGTTGGGGCGTAACGGTCACCACCAACTTAAGACTTGCTTATAGGCATTTCAACGTTTTCAACTCTTAAATCGACCGTGTTTCATTATCATCTCTTCTTCTTATTAAATGCATCGAGTTCGTTCCATTGGGTAGTTCGCGTGGCGAACGGTTTGATGCAGCCCCCCGGGGGGGACCACGGCACTTTACACCGGGCATGGTGTATGCGCAACCTACAGATCACCAATATATTTGTGATCGATAATGCACACTTCTTACACGACTGACCAGTCGACAGCGCTGCCTTCCTATTATGCGTGTGTAAACCGATGTTGGGGATGCTCAACATCTTTCATGGTTACATCACTTGCACCCCGAACCCATGGTGCCCGATTTGGTAATATGTTGTACATGGTCTCAAGATGTACGCTTCGACCCCTTATTCAGGGGCTCAAGCTATTACCAGCAAGATCAATCCTCATCCAGACTTGAACTCGAAACACCCGGAGGCGAACGGTTTAACTAATAAGTGCACCAGTCTTGAATCCATGCGTCGGTGGAAACAATGCCGGCATGTTGCATGTATTAGCTCTGAACATAGCGAGTGATTGCCTTGTAAGCTGTCGAACTGAGCGTAGAATGTGATTATCGCTCACTTGAAAGGGTCAAGCCCTTTCGAGTCGTCCGGTTTTTACGCCAGACGACTCGGTTCACCATCTTTCGGGAAGGGACCGTCTCGGTCGCCAAGCTGCTCCGGTCCCCAAACAACCTGCGACAAAATGATAGGAAATGCCGACATCAATACGTGTTCAGTTTGGTTTATCGCTCATAGGTCTTTTTTGACCATCGATCCCTGATTATAACTCTCAATTAAACAGTCAGGAGAGTAAGGCATGCCCATCGATATCTCATCGACAGGCGATACCGCAAGAACGGCCAACGACACATCAGGTGATCGATTATTGCTACGACTTTTGCTTAATCGTTTTCCACTCCTTAGAGAAAGAAACCCCCGGGGACCGTCTCGGTCGCAAGCTGCTCCGGTCCCCTAAACAACCTGCGACAAATGATAGGAAATGCCGACATCAATATGTGTTCAGTTTGGTTTATCGCTCATTGGTCTGTTTGACCATCGATCCCTGATTAAACTCTCAGTAATCCAGTCGGGAGAGTAAGGCATGCCCATCGATATCTCATCGACAGGCGATACCGCTTGAACGGCCAACGACACATCAGAGGATCGTATCTTGCTACAACTTTTGCTTAATCGTTTCTTCTCCTTGGAGAAAGAAACCCCCGGGGACCGTCTCGGCCGCAAGCTGCTCCGGTCCCTAAACAACCCTGCGGCATCAAATGATAGGAAAAGCCGACATCAATACGTGTTCAGTTTGGTTTATCGCTCATTGGTCTTGTTTGACCATCGATCCCTGATTAATACTCTCAATTAGAAGGTCGGTAGAGTAAGGCCATGCCCATCGATATCTCATCGACAGGCGATACCCTAGCATGAACGGCCAACGACACATCAGAGGATCGTATCTTGCTACAACTCTTGCTTAATAGTTTCCACTCCTTGGAGAAAGAAACCCCCGGGGACCGTCTCGGCCGCAAGTTGCTCCGGTCCCTAAACAACCTGCGGCATCAAATGATAGGAAAAGCCGACATCAATACGTGTTCAGTTTGGTTTATCGCTCATAGGTCTGTTTGACCATCGATCCTAGAATTCAACTTTCGAGTAAGCGCATGCCCGTCGATATCTCATCGATAGGCGATACCGGTAGAACGGCCAACGACCACACATCTAGGATCGCATTTACTCTTCCTTGGATGGATAACCAATACCCTAGGGACCGTTTCATCGCGAGCTGCTCCGGTCCTCAAACAACTCGCGAACCACCGATAGGATGATATTAGGAATGGCCGACTTTCATCCTTTAACTCTCAGTTCTGCTTACCAAAACATAGGTACTTGGACCTTAAAGGACCACTATATGTTCCCCGATCGGGGGCAATCGGAACGTCTATCCATCATCAACATCGTTTCACTCATTCCGAACCACCAAATTGGACAGACAGTACCCATATTCACCAACCGATTGCTTCAACTTCGCAAACTGTATGGTAAGTTCTACTAATTTCACATCTTACCATCGACTAATAGTGCATAAATCCACTTGGAAATCACTTTTCCTTGGTCCTCCGGACCTTCTACGACAACGTCCAACAAATATCCGAAGTCGTTTCCCAACTTAGACCAAGCATTTCGTATCTTTACTTCTAATCGATTTTTTCTCTCATAATTGACGATCAAAATCTAAAAACCACATTTTGAGCCAGAAGCAGTCGTCCGATCGTCCTGGGGGTAGTCTCAATCGATTTAGAAGGGCCCAATTCATAAAGATACGTACTCAGTCAAATTCATGCTTCTGGCTCACCTACCCCCTATATAGAAAACGAAAGCGTACAGGCGTGGAAAACGTGCCATTTTTCTCCATCACGACTTTTTTTTTCTCGTTGCACCGACTCTAGTAAAAAGTGAAATTTTTTACTAGTTACCAACTTTTGCAAATTATCATCGGATATCACTTTTCATGGTCTATAGTAAGTTCTTATCACGTTTTAGTAGTTTTTGAAAAAAAAATTTTTTTGAACTTTTCAAAATTTTTTCAAAACAAAGTTTTTGTAGGCGGTTTTGTGTATGGAGGGTTACTAGTCTCGGGGTCACTGTTTGACCAAAAAACCACTATATATCATTCGAAAGGTAATTTCAAGGGCTACAAAAAATTGTTCTACGGCACCCCCCTCCGACGTCTAGTATTCGAGTTATTGGCCAAAAACCATCACTTGAGCGATTTTTTCGTTCAGGGTACCCGACTCTAGTAAAAAAGTGAAATTTTTCTCGATTGACCAAGTGTTGCAAATGACCATCGGATTTCACTTTTTATGGTCTATAGTGAGTTCTGATCACGATTTGGTACTTTTTGAAAAAATTTTTTTGACGCACTTTTCAAAATTTTGCAAAACCAAAACTTTTTAGGGCGGTTTTGTGTATGGAGGGTTACTAGTCTCGGGGTCACTGTTTGACCAAAAAACCACTATATATCATTCGAAAGGTAATTTCAAGGGCTACAAAAAATTGTTCTACGGCACCCCCCTCCGACGTCTAGTATTCGAGTTATTGGCCAAAAACCGCAACTATAGCGGTTTTTCGTACAGGGTACCCGACTCTAGTAAAATGATGCGATTTTTACTAGTCTAGGAACTTTTTGGTCAAAAAATCAAGTATATGTCATTCGATAGATAATTTCAAGGGCTACCAAAAATTGTTCCACGACACCCCCCTGCGACGTCTAGTATTCGAGTTATTAGCCAAAAAACCGCAACTTAAGCGGTTTTTTCGTCCAGGGTACCCGACTCTAGTAAAATGATGCGATTTTTACTAGTCTAGGGAACTTTTTGGCCAAAAATCAAGTATATGTCATTCGATAGATAATTTCAAGGGCTACCAAAAATTGTTCCACGACACCCCCCCTCCGACGTCTAGTATTAGAGTTATTAGCCAAAAACCGCAACTATAGCGGTTTTTTCGTCCAGGGTACCCGACTCTAGTAAAATGATGCGATTTTTACTAGTCTAGGGAACTTTTTGGCCAAAAATCAAGTATATGTCATTCGATAGATAATTTCAAGGGCTACCAAAAATTGTTCCACGACACCCCCCTGCGACGTCTAGTATTCGAGTTATTAGCCAAAAACCGCAATTATAGCGGTTTTTCGTCCAGGGTACCCGACTCTAGTAAAATGATGCGATTTTTACTAGTCTAGGGAACTTTTTGGCCAAAAATCAAGTATATGTCATTCGATAGATAATTTCAAGGGCTACCAAAAATTGTTCCACGACACCCCCCTGCGACGTCTAGTATTCGAGTTATTAGCCAAAAACCGCAATTATAGCGGTTTTTCGTCCAGGGTACCCGACTCTAGTAAAATGATGCGATTTTTACTAGTCTAGGGAACTTTTTGGCCAAAAATCAAGTATATGTCATTCGATAGATAATTTCAAGGGCTACCAAAAATTGTTCCATGACACCCCCCTGCGACGTCTAGTATTCGAGTTATGGGCCAAAAACCATTCATACTTGAGCATTTTGCTCATTTTGCCTGTACGGGTACCGGGGGACTAGTAAAATCAGGCCAATTTTACTAGAGTAGGGGTCCTTTTTGGTCAAAAAAAACAACTTTTGCTCGTTCGATAGGGAATCGATAGGGCAACAAAAAATCGTTCTACGACCCCCCCTTCCGATGTCTAGTATTCGAGTTATGGGCCAAAAACAGTTTATAGCTAATTTTTCACTCGATTTTTCACCAAGTATCGCACATTACTCCGGTTCTATACATTGGATCGTCAATCTTTATGATTTTATGGGTAGTTCCAACTGTTTGCTACATTTCATCCATACATCACCAACCGATTCAATGTCTGTGCTAGAAGTTATTAGAGGAATAAAAAAATTTACCCTTGGCTTTGGACCGTACAATTTTACCCATTTTTGGCCCATATTTGCCCCATAGCTCCGCCGGTATCCAAGATATGGCCACACTTTCTTCTGGCCATGGGTAGATGGCACTTGTGGCTAGATTTCTTCCATGCACCACTAATCGCTACCATGTCTGTGGCCGGAGCTATTCGACGAACAACCATCGCATTTACCTAGGTACTTTTTCGGATTTTTGGTCCAACTTGCACCATTTTTGGCCCGTATTTGCCCCATAGCTCCGCCGGTATCCAAGATATGGCCACACTTTCTTCTGGCCATGGGTAGATGGCACTTGTGGCTAAATTTCTTCCATGCACCACTAATCGCTACCATGTCTGTGGCCGGAGCTATTCACGAAAGCGCCTCGCGCACTTGGTCGGATTTTTGGTCCAACTTGCACCATTTTTGGCCCATATTTGCCCCATAGCTCCGCCGGTATCCAAGATATGGCCACACTTTCTTCTGGCCATGGGTAGATGGCACTTGTGGCTAGATTTCTTCCATGCACCACTAATCGCTACCATGTCTGTGGCCGGAGCTATTCACGAAAGCGCCTCGCGCACTTGGTCGGATTTTTGGTCCACCTGGCACCATTGTTGGCCCGTATTTGCCCCATAGCTCCGCCGGTATCCAAGATATGGCCACACTTTCTTCTGGCCATGGGTAGATGGCACTTGTGGCTACATTTCTTCCATGCACCACTAATCGCTACCATGTCTGTGGCCGGAGCTATTCGACGAACAACCATCGCATTCACCTTCTCGTTGCACTTCTTCGGGAATTTGGTGCAACCAAGTTTTCACTATAACTTGGTCATTTTCCGTCCATCGGACATGCGGTTTTGGGTGTCGATACTTGACACCGCGCGCTACAATATGTTCCTCCACGACCATGTGGTCCGATGCTTCCAACAGGAGCTATTCGAGGAGTACCGATTTTTCACCATTAAAAATGCTCAATTTTGCACCAACTTTTGCCTATAACTCAGGCTGTATCGATCGGATCTTCAATCTTGAAAAAGTTTTGGATAGGTGGCACCAAATGCTACATTTCGTTCTTCCACGTCAACTTTGTCCGATGTCTAGCAAAAAAGTTATTCGCGAACCAAGTCCAGAACCCATGCAATGGCTGCCCTCATTGCATACATCACGGCGGTTAACTCTCGTTACTCTATACCGTGGACTTGGTACTTTTTCAGGCATTCGTTGCTACTTCTCGGTTCATGATATTCGTTTACGGTCTTCACTAGGGCATTTGGTGCTCCTTATCGGTTCATGATATTCGTTTACGGTCTTCACTAGGGCATTTGGTGCTCCTTATCGGTTCATGATATTCGTTTACGGTCTTCACTAGGGCATTTGGTGCTCCTTATCGGTTCATGATATTCGTTTACGGTCTTCACTAGGGCATTTGGTGCTCCTTCTCGGTTCATGATATTCGTTTACGGTCTTCACTAGGGCATTTGGTACTGGGCTTCCCACTTTCTACTGATCGATCCATACTCACTTGCGTGCACCTAGCCTAGGAAGGTTTCCTATGGCTTCCCATCTTTCTACTGATCGATCCATACTCACTTGCGTGCACCTAGCCTAGGAAGGTTTCCTATGGCTTCCCATCTTTCTACTGATCGATCCATACTCACTTGCGTGCACCTAGCCTAGGAAGGTTTCCTATGGCTTCCCATCTTTCTACTGATCGATCCATACTCACTTGCGTGCACCTAGCCTAGGAAGGTTTCCTATGGCTTCCCATCTTTCTACTGATCGATCCATACTCACTTGCGTGCACCTAGCCTAGGAAGGTTTCCTATGGCTTCCCATCTTTCTACTGATCGATCCATACTCACTTGCGTGCACCTAGCCTAGGAAGGTTTCCTATGGCTTCCCATCTTTCTACTGATCGATCCATACTCACTTGCGTGCACCTAGCCTAGGAAGGTTTCCTATGGCTTCCCATCTTTCTACTGATCGATCCATACTCACTTGCGTGCACCTAGCCTAGGAAGGTTTCCTATGGCTTCCCATCTTTCTACTGATCGATCCATACTCACTTGCGTGCACCTAGCCTAGGAAGGTTTCCTTGGGCTTCCCATCTTTCTACTGATCGATCCATACTCACTTGCGTGCACCTAGCCTAGGAAGGTTTCCTATGGCTTCCCATCTTTCTACTGATCGATCCATACTCACTTGCGTGCACCTAGCCTAGGAAGGTTTCCTATGGCTTCCCATCTTTCTACTGATCGATCCATACTCACTTGCGTGCACCTAGCCTAGGAAGGTTTCCTATGGCTTCCCATCTTTCTACTGATCGATCCATACTCACTTGCGTGCACCTAGCCTAGGAAGGTTTCCTTGGGCTTCCCATCTTTCTACTGATCGATCCATACTCACTTGCGTGCACCTAGCCTAGGAAGGTTTCCTTGGGCTTCCCATCTTTCTACTGATCGATCCATACTCACTTGCGTGCACCTAGCCTAGGAAGGTTTCCTATGGCTTCCCATCTTTCTACTGATCGATCCATACTCACTTGCGTGCACCTAGCCTAGGAAGGTTTCCTTGGGCTTCCCATCTTTCTACTGATCGATCCATACTCACTTGCGTGCACCTAGCCTAGGAAGGTTTCCCTTCGGTACCGACTTCCATCTACGCACTCGATATAACCTAGGTACTTGGTACCGATGTTGGTTAACACTCAAGCATTTCTTGCATCCTGCGTGCAAGGTACCAATTTTCACTTCTTAGGTACGTTTATGGGCCCGCATTAATCCAATATCGCTCCGATGGCCTTTCGCATTATTTCATCCGATAGCCCTTGCCAAAAGCTACCAAAAGTTTCTCCACGGCCATGTGCTCCGACGCTTAGTTTAGGAAATATTCGAAAAAATTCAAAATAGGAAGCATTTTCTTATTGGAAAATCACCTTAAATCGATGGCCATTTTTTGGGCAAAAACTTTAACGTCTTCCCGACTTTGCGGGAATTGCGAATTTTAGGCACCCAGAGAAAATCTTTTACTTTAAGGGGGCGGCCGC
>NW_026045088.1:10000-25000 GCF_943734845.2 Anopheles funestus | reverse complement strand
CCCCATGTTATAATTGATAGTCCATATCCACTTTATAGGTTAAAGTCATAAGTTGTGATTGCACAACCATTCTTCATAAGAGTTTTAATCACTCTTCAACTAACTTTCGTTCTGGTGTCTTGGTATCAAATCGCGTAAGACACAAGATTCTACTGGCCAAATAGAATCTAGCACATTGGTTAACCTGGCGCCGCAGTCAACTCATGTGCTTGGATCGGATCGAGCTATTGAGTATTGGGCCTGCATACTCGCTCATCCGTATCCTTTGCGTACCGCCCCATGGCCCCGTCCTTAGAGTTAATGACTAGTAGGCTTAACTCTTTGTATGTCTGCACCACAGTTCCCGTTCGTTCCGTGCCGTGGCCGGATACGTATTGCACATCGGTATACCTGTCGCTACTCAGGCAACTCGTGTGCGTGGATTGGATCGAGCTCATGGGGTGTGTAGAGATTCCATGTTATAATTGCAAGTCCATATCCACTTTATAGGTTAAAGTCATAAGTTGTGATTGCACAACCATACTTCATAAGAGTTTAATAACTCTTCAACTAACTTTCGTTCTGGTGTCTTGGTATCAAATCGCTTAAGACACAAGATTCTACTGGCCAAATAGAATCTAGCACATTGGTTAACCTGGCGCCGCAGTCAACTCATGTGCTTGGATCGGATCGAGCTATTGAGTATTGGGCCTGCATACTCGCTCATCCGTATCCTTTGTGTACCGCCCCATGGCCCCGTCCTTAGAGTTAATGACTAATAGGCTTAACTCTTGTTTGTCTGCACCACAGTTCCCGTTCGTTCCGTGCCGTAGCCGGATACGTATTGCACACTAGTAGACACCGTAATCTGACGTATCTAACACACCACTATTGTAACTCGTCGTCGAAGGACCTTTCAAGTGCCTGATGGCCAGGGGAGCTCTTACACGGCACGGATACACAGTGATGCTCGCCCATCACAGTGTACAACGATCGAGTTTGCTTAAGTGTCTGGGTACCTACACACCAGACACAATGCAATGGCCACGGATCCACACAAGGCACATCACATGCAGAAAGCTTCACCAGATTATGACACATACCACACTCTTGTAACTCGTCGTCGAAGGGGCGTTCAAAGTGCCTTACGGCTAGGGGAGATCTAGCACGGCACGGAGACACAGTGATGGTTGCCCATCAAAGTGTACAACGATCGAGTTTGCTTTCCGCGCAAGCGTTCTAAGTGTCTGGGTACCTACACACCAGACACAATGCAATGGCCACGGATCCACACAAGGCACATCACATGCAGAAAGCTTCACCAGATTCTGACACATACCACACTCTTGTAACTCGTCGTCGAAGGGGCGTTCAAAGTGCCTTACGGCTAGGGGGGATCTAGCACGGCACGGAGACACAGTGATGGTCACCCATCAAAGTGTACAACGATCGAGTTTGCTTTCCGCGCAAGCGTTCTAAGTGTCTGGGTATCTAAGCACCAGACACAATGCAATGGCCACGGATCCACACAAGGCACATCACATGCAGAAAGCTTCACCAGATTCTGACACATACCACACACATGCAACTCGTCGTCGAAGGGGCGTTCAAGTGCCTTACGGCTAGGGGAGATCTAGCTCGGCACGGGGACACAGTGATGGTCACCCATCAAAGTGTACAACGAACGAGTTGGCTTTCAACAAATTCTGACACATAGCAAGCGAGCGACCGAGCTACACCGAAGGCAGCCCATGGTTGGTCACTCGCGGACGATCATCAGTAATGATCCTTCCGCAGGTTCACCTACGGAAACCTTGTTACGACTTTTACTTCCTCTAAATCATCAAGTTCGGTCAACTTCAGCCATGCCAGCTGCAGCTCACGAAGGAACCGCGGAAGGTAAGCCTCCAGAAACCTCACTAAATAATCCATCGGTAGTAGCGACGGGCGGTGTGTACAAAGGGCAGGGACGTAATCAGCACTAGCTAATGACTAGTGCTTACTAGAAATTCCAGGTTCATGGGGACCGTTGCAGTCCCCAATCCCGACTAGATGGGCATTTTAGTGATTTCCCGTTCCTCTCGGAATGGGGGCGCCTATTGGCGAGAACACGCTGCGACCCACATTGTAGCACGCGTGCAGCCCAGAACATCTAAGGGCATCACGGACCTGTTATCGCTCATTCTCAGCTTGCTAAACACAAGTTGTCCCGCTAAGCAGGGCAAACGTAGCCGACGACCGCCCGTGAAGGCGCCGCCCGGCTGTAACGTCAGGTGCGCCCGGAGGCGCACTGCTGACAGCGTTCTAGTTAGCATGTTTGAGTCACGTTCGTTATCGGAATTAACCAGACAAATCATTCCACGAACTAAGAACGGCCATGCACCACTACCCTTAAATTTGAGAAAGAGCTATCAATCTGTCTTACCTCGATAAGTTTGGACCTGGTAAATTTTCCCGTGTTGAGTCAAATTAAGCCGCAAGCTCCACTTCTTGTGGTGCCCTTCCGTCAATTCCTTTAAGTTTCAACTTTGCAACCATACTTCCCCCGGAACCCGATTTTGGTTTCCCGGAAGCGACTGAGAGCACCGAATAGGGGTAGCGTCTCCCAATTGCTAATTGGCATCGTTTACGGTTAGAACTAGGGCGGTATCTAATCGCCTTCGATCCTCTAACTTTCGTTCTTGATTAAAGAAAGCATCCATGGCAAACGCTTTCGCTTCAGTTGGTCCTACGACGGTCTACGAATTTCACCTCTCGCGCCGTAATACCAATGCCCCCAACTACTTCTGTTAATCATTACCTCTAGGTTTCTGACAAACCAACGAAATCGTATAAACCGAGGTCATATTCCATTATTCCATGCAAGATTATTCTCGGCCAACGCCAACCCCACGGGGGGGGCCGGACGCTTTGTCTTAGCCTGCTTTGAGCACTCTAATTTGTTCAAGGTAAATGTGAGTATCTTGAGCACCATGAGGAGCCCGTGCCGGAGTTAACCGGTAGCACGGTACTCGTTCACAGAGTAACGCCGTACACCATTGTGAGTCGCAGCCGTGAGCGCGCGCACGAACGGCCCCGGCGTGTAACCGGGCGCCCGTGGCGGTCACGTGTCTGGACGGGCAATCAACTTCGAACGTTTTAACCGCAACAACTTTAATATACGCTAGTGGAGCTGGAATTACCGCGGCTGCTGGCACCAGACTTGCCCTCCACTTGATCCTTGTTGAAGGATTTATACTCAACTCATTCCAATTATGGACCATCGTTAGAGAGGTCCATATTGTTATTTCTCGTCACTACCTCCCCGTACTGGGATTGGGTAATTTACGCGCCTGCTGCCTTCCTTGGATGTGGTAGCCATTTCTCAGGCTCCCTCTCCGGAATCGAACCCTGATTCCCCGTTACCCGTCGCAACCATGGTAGTCCTCTACACTACCATCAATAGTTGATAGGGCAGACATTTGAAAGATCTGTCGTCAGTCGACAAGCGACCATACGATCTGCGTCCTTATCCAGACTTCAACTCAAGCCGCCCGGAGGCGATTGGTTTAACTAATAAGTGCACCAGTTCAGCTACCCGCGAGGGCAACAGTCCCGGCATGTTGCATGTATTAGCTCTGGATTTTCCACAGTTATCCAAGTAACTAGTGGTAGGATGATCTTGTGAATTATAGCTGTTATACTGAGCCTTATGCGGTTTCACATTCATTTATGTTTGTACTTAGACATGCATGGCTTAACCTTTGAGACAAGCGTATATTACTGGTAGGATCAACCAGAATTCGTTCCACTACAGACACACACTCGCTTAGTGGGAAATAAATTTCCACACAACTCTCTCTCTCTAGAACCATATGGAATGGCTCTTTGGTGTTGGGTAAGGCACCAATTTGTTGGGGTGTAACGGTCACCACCAACTTTAAGTTTGTTAGGGCACAACGGAAACCACTAACTAAACTTTAGGAAACTAAATTTCCTCACACATTATCTCTCACCATATTAGCACTAGGTGCTATCCACGATTGTACAACGTTTCAACTCTTGAATCGACCGTAGGGCCGCGGAATTGCTTCCGGGCCCCTATTCTCGCTATTAATTGTTCATCTCTTTCAATACATCGAGTTCGTTCCATTGGGTAGTTCGCATGGCGAACGTTTTGATGCAGCCCCCTGGGGGACCACGGCACTTTACACCGGGTATGGTGTATGCGCAACCTACAGATAACAATAAACCCCTTATGCGTGTGTAAACCGATGTTGGGCTGCTCAACATCTTTCATGGTTACATCACTTGCACCAGAACCCACGGTGCCGATTTGGTAATATGTTGTACATTTACTCTCAAGATGTACGCTTCGGCCCCTTATTCAGGGGCTCAAGCTATTACCAGCAAGAACAATCCTCATCCAGACTTGAACTCGAAACACCTGGAGGCGAACGGTTTAACTAATAAGTGCACCAGTCTTGAATCCATGCGTCGGTGGAAACAATGCCGGCGTGTTGCATGTATTAGCTCTGAACTTAGCGAGTGATTGCCTTGCAGCTGTCATACTGAGCGTAGAGCGTGATTATCGCTCACTTGAACCATGTTGAATGGCTCTTTGGTGTAGGGTAAGGCACCAATTTGTTGGGGCGTAACGGTCACCACCAACTTAAGACTTGCTTATAGGTATTTCAACGTTTTCAACTCTTAAATCGACCGTGTTTCATTATCATCTCTTCTTCTTATTAAATGCATAGAGTTCGTTCCATTGGGTAGTTCGCGTGGCGAACGGTTTGATGCAGCCCCCCGGGGGGGACCACGGCACTTTACACCGGGCATGGTGTATGCGCAACCTACAGATCACCAATATATTTGTGATCGATAATGCACACTTCTTACACGACTGACCAGTCGACAGCGCTGCCTTCCTATTATGCGTGTGTAAACCGATGTTGGGCTGCTCAACATCTTTCACGGTTACATCACTTGCACCCGAACCCATGGTGCCGATTTGGTAATATGTTGTACATGGTCTCAAGATGTACGCTTCGACCCCTTATTCAGGGGCTCAAGCTATTACCAGCAAGATCAATCCTCATCCAGACTTGAACTCGAAACACCCGGAGGCGAACGGTTTAACTAATAAGTGCACCAGTCTTGAATCCATGCGTCGGTGGAAACAATGCCGGCATGTTGCATGTATTAGCTCTGAACATAGCGAGTGATTGCCTTGTAGCTGTCGAACTGAGCGTAGAATGTGATTATCGCTCACTTGAAAGGGTCAAGCCCTTTCGAGTCGTCCGGTTTTTACGCCAGACGACTCGGTTCACCATCTTTCGGGATACAAGTTGACTAAGTGGTACCACTACACTTATCAACTTTCGATTTGGTAATCCTCATCCAGCTTCCTTTCTGGAGGTCCCGAGGATTACCAATTGGGCTGTCATACTGAGCTCATATATTGCAGATCGATAATGCACACTTCTTACACGACTGACCAGTCGACAGCGCTGCCTTCCTATTATGCGTGTGTAAACCGATGTTGGGCTGCTCAACATCTTTCACGGTTACATCACTTGCACCAGAACCCACGGTGCCGATTTGGTAATATGTTGTACATTTACTCAAGATGTACGCTTCGGCCCCTTATTCAGGGGCTCAAGCTATTACCAGCAAGAACAATCCTCATCCAGACTTGAACTCGAAACACCCGGAGGCGAACGGTTTAACTAATAAGTGCACCAGTCTTGAATCCATGCGTCGGTGGAAACAATGCCGGCGTGTTGCATGTATTAGCTCTGAACTTAGCGAGTGATTGCCTTGCAGCTGTCGAACTGAGCGTAGAGCGTGATTATCGCTCACTTGAACCATGTTGAATGGCTCTTTGGTGTAGGGTAAGGCACCAATTTGTTGGGGCGTAACGGTCACCACCAACTTAAGACTTGCTTATAGGCATTTCAACGTTTTCAACTCTTAAATCGACCGTGTTTCATTATCATCTCTTCTTCTTATTAAATGCATCGAGTTCGTTCCATTGGGTAGTTCGCGTGGCGAACGGTTTGATGCAGCCCCCCGGGGGGGACCACGGCACTTTACACCGGGCATGGTGTATGCGCAACCTACAGATCACCAATATATTTGTGATCGATAATGCACACTTCTTACACGACTGACCAGTCGACAGCGCTGCCTTCCTATTATGCGTGTGTAAACCGATGTTGGGCTGCTCAACATCTTTCATGGTTACATCACTTGCACCCGAACCCATGGTGCCGATTTGGTAATATGTTGTACATGGTCTCAAGATGTACGCTTCGACCCCTTATTCAGGGGCTCAAGCTATTACCAGCAAGATCAATCCTCATCCAGACTTGAACTCGAAACACCCGGAGGCGAACGGTTTAACTAATAAGTGCACCAGTCTTGAATCCATGCGTCGGTGGAAACAATGCCGGCATGTTGCATGTATTAGCTCTGAACATAGCGAGTGATTGCCTTGTAGCTGTCGAACTGAGCGTAGAATGTGATTATCGCTCACTTGAAAGGGTCAAGCCCTTTCGAGTCGTCCGGTTTTTACGCCAGACGACTCGGTTCACCATCTTTCGGGAAGGGACCGTCTCGGTCGCAAGCTGCTCCGGTCCCCAAACAACCTGCGACAAATGATAGGAAATGCCGACATCAATACGTGTTCAGTTTGGTTTATCGCTCATAGGTCTTTTTGACCATCGATCCCTGATTATAACTCTCAATTAAACAGTCAGGAGAGTAAGGCATGCCCATCGATATCTCATCGACAGGCGATACCGCAAGAACGGCCAACGACACATCAGGTGATCGATTATTGCTACGACTTTTGCTTAATCGTTTCCACTCCTTAGAGAAAGAAACCCCCGGGGACCGTCTCGGTCGCAAGCTGCTCCGGTCCCTAAACAACCTGCGACAAATGATAGGAAATGCCGACATCAATATGTGTTCAGTTTGGTTTATCGCTCATTGGTCTGTTTGACCATCGATCCCTGATTAAACTCTCAGTAATCCAGTCGGGAGAGTAAGGCATGCCCATCGATATCTCATCGACAGGCGATACCGCTTGAACGGCCAACGACACATCAGAGGATCGTATCTTGCTACAACTTTTGCTTAATCGTTTCTTCTCCTTGGAGAAAGAAACCCCCGGGGACCGTCTCGGCCGCAAGCTGCTCCGGTCCCTAAACAACCTGCGGCATCAAATGATAGGAAAAGCCGACATCAATACGTGTTCAGTTTGGTTTATCGCTCATTGGTCTTGTTTGACCATCGATCCCTGATTAATACTCTCAATTAGAAGGTCGGTAGAGTAAGGCATGCCCATCGATATCTCATCGACAGGCGATACCGCATGAACGGCCAACGACACATCAGAGGATCGTATCTTGCTACAACTCTTGCTTAATAGTTTCCACTCCTTGGAGAAAGAAACCCCCGGGGACCGTCTCGGCCGCAAGTTGCTCCGGTCCCTAAACAACCTGCGGCATCAAATGATAGGAAAAGCCGACATCAATACGTGTTCAGTTTGGTTTATCGCTCATAGGTCTGTTTGACCATCGATCCTAGAATTCAACTTTCGAGTAAGGCATGCCCGTCGATATCTCATCGATAGGCGATACCGGTAGAACGGCCAACGACACACATCTAGGATCGCATTTACTCTTCCTTGGATGGATAACCAATACCCTAGGACCGTTTCATCGCGAGCTGCTCCGGTCCTCAAACAACTCGCGAACCACCGATAGGATGATATTAGGAATGGCCGACTTTCATCCTTTAACTCTCAGTTCTGCTTACCAAAACATAGGTACTTGGACCTTAAAGACCACTATATGTTCCCCGATCGGGGGCAATCGGAACGTCTATCCATCATCAACATCGTTTCACTCATTCCGAACCACCAAATTGGACAGACAGTACCATATTCACCAACCGATTGCTTCAACTTCGCAAACTGTATGGTAAGTTCTACTAATTTCACATCTTACCATCGACTAATAGTGCATAAATCCACTTGGAAATCACTTTTCCTTGGTCCTCGGACCTTCTACGACAACGTCCAACAAATATCCGAAGTCGTTTCCCAACTTAGACCAAGCATTTCGTATCTTTACTTCTAATCGATTTTTTCTCTCATAATTGACGATCAAAATCTAAAAACCACATTTTGAGCCAGAAGCAGTCGTCCGATCGTCCTGGGGGTAGTCTCAATCGATTTAGAAGGGCCCAATTCATAAAGATACGTACTCAGTCAAATTCATGCTTCTGGCTCACCTACCCCCTATATAGAAAACGAAAGCGTACAGGCGTGGAAAACGTGCCATTTTTCTCCATCACGGACTTTTTTTTTCTCGTTGCACCGACTCTAGTAAAAAAGTGAAATTTTTTACTAGTTACCAACTTTTGCAAATTATCATCGGATATCACTTTTCATGGTCTATAGTAAGTTCTTATCACGTTTTAGTAGTTTTTGAAAAAAAATTTTTTTTGAACTTTTCAAAATTTTTCAAAACAAAGTTTTTGTAGGCGGTTTTGTGTATGGAGGGTTACTAGTCTCGGGGTCACTGTTTGACCAAAAAACCACTATATATCATTCGAAAGGTAATTTCAAGGGCTACAAAAAATTGTTCTACGGCACCCCCCTCCGACGTCTAGTATTCGAGTTATTGGCCAAAAACCATCACTTGAGCGATTTTTCGTTCAGGGTACCCGACTCTAGTAAAAAAGTGAAATTTTTCTCGATTGACCAAGTGTTGCAAATGACCATCGGATTTCACTTTTTATGGTCTATAGTGAGTTCTGATCACGATTTGGTACTTTTTGAAAAAATTTTTTTGACGCACTTTTCAAAATTTTGCAAAACCAAAACTTTTTAGGCGGTTTTGTGTATGGAGGGTTACTAGTCTCGGGGTCACTGTTTGACCAAAAAACCACTATATATCATTCGAAAGGTAATTTCAAGGGCTACAAAAAATTGTTCTACGGCACCCCCCTCCGACGTCTAGTATTCGAGTTATTGGCCAAAAACCGCAACTATAGCGGTTTTTCGTACAGGGTACCCGACTCTAGTAAAATGATGCGATTTTTACTAGTCTAGGAACTTTTTGGTCAAAAAATCAAGTATATGTCATTCGATAGATAATTTCAAGGGCTACCAAAAATTGTTCCACGACACCCCCCTGCGACGTCTAGTATTCGAGTTATTAGCCAAAAACCGCAACTTAAGCGGTTTTTCGTCCAGGGTACCCGACTCTAGTAAAATGATGCGATTTTTACTAGTCTAGGGAACTTTTTGGCCAAAAATCAAGTATATGTCATTCGATAGATAATTTCAAGGGCTACCAAAAATTGTTCCACGACACCCCCCTCCGACGTCTAGTATTAGAGTTATTAGCCAAAAACCGCAACTATAGCGGTTTTTCGTCCAGGGTACCCGACTCTAGTAAAATGATGCGATTTTTACTAGTCTAGGGAACTTTTTGGCCAAAAATCAAGTATATGTCATTCGATAGATAATTTCAAGGGCTACCAAAAATTGTTCCACGACACCCCCCTGCGACGTCTAGTATTCGAGTTATTAGCCAAAAACCGCAATTATAGCGGTTTTTCGTCCAGGGTACCCGACTCTAGTAAAATGATGCGATTTTTACTAGTCTAGGGAACTTTTTGGCCAAAAATCAAGTATATGTCATTCGATAGATAATTTCAAGGGCTACCAAAAATTGTTCCACGACACCCCCCTGCGACGTCTAGTATTCGAGTTATTAGCCAAAAACCGCAATTATAGCGGTTTTTCGTCCAGGGTACCCGACTCTAGTAAAATGATGCGATTTTTACTAGTCTAGGGAACTTTTTGGCCGAAAATCAAGTATATGTCATTCGATAGATAATTTCAAGGGCTACCAAAAATTGTTCCATGACACCCCCCTGCGACGTCTAGTATTCGAGTTATGGGCCAAAAACCATTCATACTTGAGCATTTTGCTCATTTTGCCTGTACGGGTACCGGGGACTAGTAAAATCAGGCCAATTTTACTAGAGTAGGGGTCCTTTTTGGTCAAAAAAACAACTTTTGCTCGTTCGATAGGGAATCGATAGGGCAACAAAAAATCGTTCTACGACCCCCCCTTCCGATGTCTAGTATTCGAGTTATGGGCCAAAAACAGTTTATAGCTAATTTTTCACTCGATTTTTCACCAAGTATCGCACATTACTCCGGTTCTATACATTGGATCGTCAATCTTTAAGATTTTATGGGTAGTTCCAACTGTTTGCTACATTTCATCCATACATCACCAACCGATTCAATGTCTGTGCTAGAAGTTATTAGAGGAATAAAAAAATTTACCCTTGGCTTTGGACCGTACAATTTTACCCATTTTTGGCCCATATTTGCCCCATAGCTCCGCCGGTATCCAAGATATGGCCACACTTTCTTCTGGCCATGGGTAGATGGCACTTGTGGCTAGATTTCTTCCATGCACCACTAATCGCTACCATGTCTGTGGCCGGAGCTATTCGACGAACAACCATCGCATTTACCTAGGTACTTTTTCGGATTTTTGGTCCAACTTGCACCATTTTTGGCCCGTATTTGCCCCATAGCTCCGCCGGTATCCAAGATATGGCCACACTTTCTTCTGGCCATGGGTAGATGGCACTTGTGGCTAAATTTCTTCCATGCACCACTAATCGCTACCATGTCTGTGGCCGGAGCTATTCACGAAAGCGCCTCGCGCACTTGGTCGGATTTTTGGTCCAACTTGCACCATTTTTGGCCCATATTTGCCCCATAGCTCCGCCGGTATCCAAGATATGGCCACACTTTCTTCTGGCCATGGGTAGATGGCACTTGTGGCTAGATTTCTTCCATGCACCACTAATCGCTACCATGTCTGTGGCCGGAGCTATTCACGAAAGCGCCTCGCGCACTTGGTCGGATTTTTGGTCCACCTGGCACCATTGTTGGCCCGTATTTGCCCCATAGCTCCGCCGGTATCCAAGATATGGCCACACTTTCTTCTGGCCATGGGTAGATGGCACTTGTGGCTACATTTCTTCCATGCACCACTAATCGCTACCATGTCTGTGGCCGGAGCTATTCGACGAACAACCATCGCATTCACCTTCTCGTTGCACTTCTTCGGGAATTTGGTGCAACCAAGTTTTCACTATAACTTGGTCATTTTCCGTCCATCGGACATGCGGTTTTGGGTGTCGATACTTGACACCGCGCGCTACAATATGTTCCTCCACGACCATGTGGTCCGATGCTTCCAACAGGAGCTATTCGAGGAGTACCGATTTTTCACCATTAAAAATGCTCAATTTTGCACCAACTTTTGCCTATAACTCAGGCTGTATCGATCGGATCTTCAATCTTGAAAAAGTTTTGGATAGGTGGCACCAAATGCTACATTTCGTTCTTCCACGTCAACTTTGTCCGATGTCTAGCAAAAAAGTTATTCGCGAACCAAGTCCAGAACCCATGCAATGGCTGCCCTCATTGCATACATCACGGCGGTTAACTCTCGTTACTCTATACCGTGGACTTGGTACTTTTTCAGGCATTCGTTGCTACTTCTCGGTTCATGATATTCGTTTACGGTCTTCACTAGGGCATTTGGTGCTCCTTATCGGTTCATGATATTCGTTTACGGTCTTCACTAGGGCATTTGGTGCTCCTTATCGGTTCATGATATTCGTTTACGGTCTTCACTAGGGCATTTGGTGCTCCTTATCGGTTCATGATATTCGTTTACGGTCTTCACTAGGGCATTTGGTGCTCCTTCTCGGTTCATGATATTCGTTTACGGTCTTCACTAGGGCATTTGGTACTGGGCTTCCCACTTTCTACTGATCGATCCATACTCACTTGCGTGCACCTAGCCTAGGAAGGTTTCCTATGGCTTCCCATCTTTCTACTGATCGATCCATACTCACTTGCGTGCACCTAGCCTAGGAAGGTTTCCTATGGCTTCCCATCTTTCTACTGATCGATCCATACTCACTTGCGTGCACCTAGCCTAGGAAGGTTTCCTATGGCTTCCCATCTTTCTACTGATCGATCCATACTCACTTGCGTGCACCTAGCCTAGGAAGGTTTCCTATGGCTTCCCATCTTTCTACTGATCGATCCATACTCACTTGCGTGCACCTAGCCTAGGAAGGTTTCCTATGGCTTCCCATCTTTCTACTGATCGATCCATACTCACTTGCGTGCACCTAGCCTAGGAAGGTTTCCTATGGCTTCCCATCTTTCTACTGATCGATCCATACTCACTTGCGTGCACCTAGCCTAGGAAGGTTTCCTATGGCTTCCCATCTTTCTACTGATCGATCCATACTCACTTGCGTGCACCTAGCCTAGGAAGGTTTCCTATGGCTTCCCATCTTTCTACTGATCGATCCATACTCACTTGCGTGCACCTAGCCTAGGAAGGTTTCCTTGGGCTTCCCATCTTTCTACTGATCGATCCATACTCACTTGCGTGCACCTAGCCTAGGAAGGTTTCCTATGGCTTCCCATCTTTCTACTGATCGATCCATACTCACTTGCGTGCACCTAGCCTAGGAAGGTTTCCTATGGCTTCCCATCTTTCTACTGATCGATCCATACTCACTTGCGTGCACCTAGCCTAGGAAGGTTTCCTATGGCTTCCCATCTTTCTACTGATCGATCCATACTCACTTGCGTGCACCTAGCCTAGGAAGGTTTCCTTGGGCTTCCCATCTTTCTACTGATCGATCCATACTCACTTGCGTGCACCTAGCCTAGGAAGGTTTCCTTGGGCTTCCCATCTTTCTACTGATCGATCCATACTCACTTGCGTGCACCTAGCCTAGGAAGGTTTCCTATGGCTTCCCATCTTTCTACTGATCGATCCATACTCACTTGCGTGCACCTAGCCTAGGAAGGTTTCCTTGGGCTTCCCATCTTTCTACTGATCGATCCATACTCACTTGCGTGCACCTAGCCTAGGAAGGTTTCCCTTCGGTACCGACTTCCATCTACGCACTCGATATAACCTAGGTACTTGGTACCGATGTTGGTTAACACTCAAGCATTTCTTGCATCCTGCGTGCAAGGTACCAATTTTCACTTCTTAGGTACGTTTATGGGCCCGCATTAATCCAATATCGCTCCGATGGCCTTTCGCATTATTTCATCCGATAGCCCTTGCCAAAAGCTACCAAAAGTTTCTCCACGGCCATGTGCTCCGACGCTTAGTTTAGGAAATATTCGAAAAAATTCAAAATAGGAAGCATTTTCTTATTGGAAAATCACCTTAAATCGATGGCCATTTTTTGGGCAAAAACTTTAACGTCTTCCCGACTTTGCGGGAATTGCGAATTTTAGGCACCCAGAGAAAATCTTTTACTTTAAGGGGGCGGCCGCGAAGTTGCCCAAAGTCTCGGACACAAAAATTCTCAAGTTCCCCACTCTAGTAAATCGCCCTATGAGTATCTCCTGGCCCGCGAGCTCTGCGAGCGGGCCAGCTTCGGCGATTTTTGCCTTTTCGCCTAGGCGGTTCTTCTACGAAATTGGTCCACAGCTTTTGCTCAGAAAGCTAGCATTTGTTGCAACAGTTAGGTGCTTGGTACCACATTTTGGTATCCATTTGGGCATTTGTTGCAACTACTCGGTACTTTGGCCCACATTTCGCTCTACTCGGGCCTCTATGGTGCTACTTGTCGGTACTTTTGGCCAACTTAGGCCAATTGGGTGCAACTTGTGGGTACTCTGTGGGTACTTTAGGGCATATTGTGTCTTTCGGGTGAACCTTCGCGATACTTCATGGGTAATGATGGCCACCTTAGGAACATTCAGTGCAACCTTTGGGCCTAAGGAAATTTGTCCAACTCTTTGGACTTAGAAAATTTTCTGGACTTAGAAAATTTTCTGGACTTGTAAAAATTTTCAAATGTTCAATTTGGCCCACATTTCGCTCTACTCGGGCCTCTATGGTGCTACTTGGCGGTACTTTTGGCCAACTTAGGCCAATTGGGTGCTCTTTGTGGATTCTCTATCGGTACTTTTGGCCAACTTAGGCCAATGGGGTGCTATATGTGGGTACTCTATCGGTACTTTTGGCCAACTTAGGCCAACTCAGTGCTACTTGTGGGTACTCTATCGGTACTTTTGGCCAACTTAGGCCAACTCAGTGCTTCTTGTGGGTACTCTATCGGTACTTTTGGCCAACTTAGGCCCATTCGGTGCTATTTGTGGGTACTCTATCGGTACTTTTGGCCAACTTAGGCCAACTCAGTGCTTCTTGTGGGTACTCTATCGGTACTTTTGGCCAACTTAGGCCCATTCGGTGCTATTTGTGGGTACTCTATCGGTACTTTTGGCCAACTTAGGCCAATTGGGTGCTGCTTATGGGTACTCTATCGGTACTTTTGGCCAACTTAGGCCAATTGGGTGCTACTTGTGGGTGCTCTATCGGTACTTTTGGCCAACTTAGGCCAACTCAGTGCTTCTTGTGGGTACTCTATCGGTACTTTTGGCCAACTTAGGCCCATTCGGTGCTATTTGTGGGTACTCTATCGGTACTTTTGGCCAACTTAGGCCAACTCAGTGCTACTTGTGGGTACTCTATCGGTACTTTTGGCCAACTTAGGCCAATTGGGTGCTCTTTGTTGGTGCTCTATCGGTACTTTGGGACATATTATGTCCTTCGGGTGAACCTTCTCGATACCTCATGGGTACTTGTGGCCAACTTAGGAAAATTCAGTGCAACCTATGGGCCTTTGGAAATTGTTCCAACACTTTGGACTTAGAAAATTTTCTGGACTTAGAAAATTTTTTGGACTTAGAAAAATTTTCAACTTCTGTATCTTCTTCATCATGTTCCATTTTGTGGGACTTAGAAAATTTTCTGGACTTAGAAAATTTTTTGGACTTAGGAAATTTTTCAACACTTGTAAAATTTTTGTTCCTTCTTTGAAGAAGAATACTTTCCACTATTAGCTTCTTTCTCTTTTTCTTCTTAGTTGTCTTCTTATTTT
>NW_026045088.1:0-5000 GCF_943734845.2 Anopheles funestus | reverse complement strand
ATTCTTGGACATCAAAGAGGTTTTCGATTGAATTTCCCCATGTTTCACAACGTACTCTTAGCGGTATCCTACGATACGTCTCACTCTATTTGTGTGTGTGCGCGTTTACGTGCGTGCGATTTATGCGGTTCACCCCTTTACTTTCAGCGCCCTGCGGTCCCAACAAAGGTCCCGAGCACGCCATTATGCACAGTGTGGAAGCGTGTTTCCCCCACGACACTAGACGGGCTGCTCGCCATAGTGTTCTATTGTGGCACGCTCCACCCTGAAGTTTGGTTTGTTGTATATCAAGGAATTGATAGGCACTCAAGAATGTGTGCATCGGCCGGGTTTAATCGTCCGACGCGCAATATGCGTTCAACTTATCGGTGTTCATGTGTCCTGCAGTTCACATTGTGACGCGCATTTAGCTGCGGTCTTCATCGATCCATGAGCCGAGTGATCCCCTGCCTAGGGTTTTATAGTAAGGTTCCCAATGTAACACAATCCCGGTGGTACGTCCAAAGACTAACTTTCTGACTAAGTTGTCTTTATTACCCAATAGTCCCAGGCCTTGTGACTTGTGGCTCATGTCTACGCCCATGGCCACCATTCGCTAAGATAGTTTTGAAGTCACTTTGAAGGCCCAGGAACAACTCTCTTAGCACATCGGTTAACCTGGCGCCGCAGTCAACTCATGTGCTTGGATCGGATCGAGCTATTGAGTATTGGGCCTGCATACTCGCTCATCCGTATCCTTTGCGTACCGCCCCATGGCCCCGTCCTTAGAGTTAATGACTAGTAGGCTTAACTCTTTGTATGTCTGCACCACAGTTCCCGTTCGTTCCGTGCCGTGGCCGGATACGTATTGCACATCGGTATACCTGTCGCTACTCAGGCAACTCGTGTGCGTGGATTGGATCGAGCTCATGGGGTGTGTAGAGATTCCATGTTATAATTGCAAGTCCATATCCACTTTATAGGTTAAAGTCATAAGTTGTGATTGCACAACCATTCTTCATAAGAGTTTAATCACTCTTCAACTAACTTTCGTTCTGGTGTCTTGGTATCAAATCGCGTAAGACACAAGATTCTACTGGCCAAATAGAATCTAGCACATTGGTTAACCTGGCGCCGCAGTCAACTCATGTGCTTGGATCGGATCGAGCTATTGAGTATTGGGCCTGCATACTCGCTCATCCGTATCCTTTGCGTACCGCCCCATGGCCCCGTCCTTAGAGTTAATGACTAGTAGGCTTAACTCTTTGTATGTCTGCACCACAGTTCCCGTTCGTTCCGTGCCGTGGCCGGATACGTATTGCACATCGGTATACCTGTCGCTACTCAGGCAACTCGTGTGCGTGGATTGGATCGAGCTCATGGGGTGTGTAGAGATTCCATGTTATAATTGCAAGTCCATATCCACTTTATAGGTTAAAGTCATAAGTTGTGATTGCACAACCATACTTCATAAGAGTTTAATAACTCTTCAACTAACTTTCGTTCTGGTGTCTTGGTATCAAATCGCATAAGACACAAGATTCTACTGGCCAAATAGAATCTAGCACATTGGTTAACCTGGCGCCGCAGTCAACTCATGTGCTTGGATCGGATCGAGCTATTGAGTATTGGGCCTGCATACTCGCTCATCCGTATCCTTTGCGTACCGCCCCATGGCCCCGTCCTTAGAGTTAATGACTAATAGGCTTAACTCTTTGTATGTCTGCACCACAGTTCCCGTTCGTTCCGTGCCGTGGCCGGATACGTATTGCACAACAGTAGATACCATCACCTGACGTATCTAACACACCACTATTGTAACTCGTCGTCGAAGGACCTTTCAAGTGCCTGATGGCCAGGGGAGCTCTTACACGGCACGGAGACACAGTGATGCTCGCCCATCACAGTGTACAACGATCGAGTTTGCTTAAGTGTCTGGGTACCTACACACCAGACACAATGCAATGGCCACGGATCCACACAAGGCACATCACATGCAGAAAGCTTCACCAGATTATGACACATACCACACTCTTGTAACTCGTCGTCGAAGGGGCGTTCAAAGTGCCTTACGGCTAGGGGAGATCTAGCACGGCACGGAGACACAGTGATGGTTGCCCATCAAAGTGTACAACGATCGAGTTTGCTTTCCGCGCAAGCGTTCTAAGTGTCTGGGTACCTACACACCAGACACAATGCAATGGCCACGGATCCACACAAGGCACATCACATGCAGAAAGCTTCACCAGATTCTGACACATACCACACTCTTGTAACTCGTCGTCGAAGGGGCGTTCAAAGTGCCTTACGGCTAGGGGGGGATCTAGCACGGCACGGAGACACAGTGATGGTCACCCATCAAAGTGTACAACGATCGAGTTTGCTTTCCGCGCAAGCGTTCTAAGTGTCTGGGTATCTTAAGCACCAGACACAATGCAATGGCCACGGATCCACACAAGGCACATCACATGCAGAAAAGCTTCACCAGATTCTGACACATACCACACACATGCAACTCGTCGTCGAAGGGGCGTTCAAGTGCCTTACGGCTAGGGGAGATCTAGCTCGGCACGGAGACACAGTGATGGTACACCCATCAAAGTGTACAACGAACGAGTTGGCTTTCAACAAATTCTGACACTAGCAAGCGAGCGACCGAGCTAGCACCGAAGGCAGCTCATGGTTGGTCACTCGCGGACGATCATCAGTATGATCCTTCCGCAGGTTCACCTACGGAAACCTTGTTACGACTTTTACTTCCTCTAAATCATCAAGTTCGGTCAACTTCAGCCATGCCAGCTGCAGCTCACGAAGGAACCGCGGAAGGTAAGCCTCCAGAAACCTCACTAAATAATCCATCGGTAGTAGCGACGGGCGGTGTGTACAAAGGGCAGGGACGTAATCAGCACTAGCTAATGACTAGTGCTTACTAGAAATTCCAGGTTCATGGGGACCGTTGCAGTCCCCAATCCCGACTAGGAAGGGCATTTTAGTGATTTCCCGTTCCTCTCCGGAATGGGGGCGGCCTATTGGCGAGAACACGCTGCGACCCACATTGTAGCACGCGTGCAGCCCAGAACATCTAAGGGCATCACGGACCTGTTATCGCTCATTCTCAGCTTGCTAAACACAAGTTGTCCCGCTAAGCAGGGCAAACGTAGCCGACGACCGCCCGTGAAGGCCGCCGCCCGGCTGTAACGTCAGGTGCGCCCGGAGGCGCACTGCTGACAGCGTTCTAGTTAGCATGTTTGAGGTCACGTTCGTTATCGGAATTAACCAGACAAATCATTCCACGAACTAAGAACGGCCATGCACCACTACCCTTAAATTTGAGAAAGAGCTATCAATCTGTCTTACCTCGATAAGTTTGGACCTGGTAAATTTTCCCGTGTTGAGTCAAATTATGCCGCAAGCGCCACTTCTTGTGGTGCCCTTCCGTCAATTCCTTTAAGTTTTCAACTTTGCAACCATACTTCCCCCGGAACCCGATTTTGGTTTCCCGGAAGCGACTGAGAGCACCGAATAGGGGTAGCGTCTCCCAATTGCTAATTGGCATCGTTTACGGTTAGAACTAGGGCGGTATCTAATCGCCTTCGATCCTCTAACTTTCGTTCTTGATTAAAGAAAGCATCCATGGCAAAACGCTTTCGCTTCAGTTTGGTCCTACGACGGTCTACGAATTTTCACCTCTCGCGCCGTAATACCAATGCCCCCAACTACTCTGTTAATCATTACCTCTAGGTTTCTGACAAACCAACGAAATCGTATAAACCGAGGTCATATTCCATTATTCCATGCAAGATTATTCTGGCCAACGCCAACCCCACGGGGGGGCCGGACGCTTTGTCTTAGCCTGCTTTGAGCACTCTAATTTGTTCAAGGTAAATGTGAGTATCTTGAGCACCATGAGGAGCCCGTGCCGGAGTTAACCGGTAGCACGGTACTCGTTCACAGAGTAACGCCCAAGTACACCATTGTGAGTCGCAGCCGTGAGCGCGCGCACGAACGGCCCCGGCGTGTAACCGGGCGCCCGTGGCGGTCACGTGTCTGGACGGGCAATCAACTTCGAAACGTTTTAACCGCAACAACTTTTAATATACGCTAGTGGAGCTGGAATTACCGCGGCTGCTGGCACCAGACTTGCCCCCACTTGATCCTTGTTGAAGGATTTATACTCAACTCATTCCAATTATGGACCATCGTTAGAGAGGTCCATATTGTTATTTCTCGTCACTACCTCCCCGTACTGGGATTGGGTAATTTACGCGCCTGCTGCCTTCCTTGGATGTGGTAGCCATTTCTCAGCTCCCTCTCCGGAATCGAACCCTGATTCCCCGTTACCCGTCGCAACCATGGTAGTCCTCTACACTACCCATCAATAGTTGATAGGGCAGACATTTGAAAAGATCTGTCGTCAGTCGACAAGCGACCATACGATCTGCGGCCCTTATCCAGACTTCAACTCAAGCCGCCCGGAGGCGATTGGTTTAACTAATAAGTGCACCAGTTCAGCTACCCGCGAGGGCAACAGTCCCGGCATGTTGCATGTATTAGCTCTGGATTTTCCACAGTTATCCAAGTAACTAGTGGTAGGATGTATTGTGGAATTATAGCTGTTATACTGAAGCCTTATGCGGTTTCACATTCATTTATGTTTGTACTTAGACATGCATGGCTTAACCTTTGAGACAAGCGTATATTACTGGTAGGATCAACCAGAATTCGTTCCACTACAGACACACACTCGCTTAGTGGGAAATAAATTTCCACAACAACTCTCTCTCTCTAGAACACATATGGAATGGCTCTTTGGTGTTGGGTAAGGCACCAATTTGTTGGGGTGTAGACGGTCACCACCAACTTTAAGTTTGTTAGGGCACAACGGAAACCACTAACTAAACTTTAGGAAACTAAATTTCCTCACACATTATCTCTCACCATATTAGCACTAGGTGCTATCCACGATTGTACAACGTTTCAACTCTTGAATCGACCGTAGGGCCGCGGAATTGCTTCCGGGC
>NW_026045087.1:17500-41520 GCF_943734845.2 Anopheles funestus | reverse complement strand
TTGTATATCAAGGAATTGATAGGCACTCAAGAATGTGTGCATCGGCCGGGTTTAATCGTCCGACGCGCAATATGCGTTCAACTTATCGGTGTTCATGTGTCCTGCAGTTCACATTGTGACGCGCATTTAGCTGCGGTCTTCATCGATCCATGAGCCGAGTGATCCCCTGCCTAGGGTTTTATAGTAAGGTTCCCAATGTAACACAATCCCGGTGGTACGTCCAAAGACTAACTTTCTGACTAAGTTGTCTTTATTACCCAATAGTCCCAGGCCTTGTGACTTGTGGCTCATGTCTACGCCCATGGCCACCATTCGCTAAGATAGTTTTGAAGTCACTTTGAAGGCCCAGGAACAACTCTCTTAGCACATCGGTTAACCTGGCGCCGCAGTCAACTCATGTGCTTGGATCGATCGAGCTATTGAGTATTGGGCCTGCATACTCGCTCATCCGTATCCTTTGCGTACCGCCCCATGGCCCTTGTATGTCTGCACCACAGTTCCTGTTCGTTCCGTGCCTATGGCCGGATACGTATTGCACATCGGTATACCTGTCGCTACTCAGGCAACTCGTGTGCGTGGATTGGATCGAGAACATGGTGTGTGCCCCATGTTATAATTGATAGTCCATATCCACTTTATAGGTTAAAGTCATAAGTTGTGATTGCACAACCATTCTTCATAAGAGTTTAATCACTCTTCAACTAACTTTCGTTCTGGTGTCTTGGTATCAAATCGCGTAAGACACAAGATTCTACTGGCCAAATAGAATCTAGCACATTGGTTAACCTGGCGCCGCAGTCAACTCATGTGCTTGGATCGGATCGAGCTATTGAGTATTGGGCCTGCATACTCGCTCATCCGTATCCTTTGCGTACCGCCCCATGGCCCCGTCCTTAGAGTTAATGACTAGTAGGCTTAACTCTTTGTATGTCTGCACCACAGTTCCCGTTCGTTCCGTGCCGTGGCCGGATACGTATTGCACATCGGTATACCTGTCGCTACTCAGGCAACTCGTGTGCGTGGATTGGATCGAGCTCATGGGGTGTGTAGAGATTCCATGTTATAATTGCAAGTCCATATCCACTTTATAGGTTAAAGTCATAAGTTGTGATTGCACAACCATACTTCATAAGAGTTTAATAACTCTTCAACTAACTTTCGTTCTGGTGTCTTGGTATCAAATCGCATAAGACACAAGATTCTACTGGCCAAATAGAATCTAGCACATTGGTTAACCTGGCGCCGCAGTCAACTCATGTGCTTGGATCGGATCGAGCTATTGAGTATTGGGCCTGCATACTCGCTCATCCGTATCCTTTGCGTACCGCCCCATGGCCCCGTCCTTAGAGTTAATGACTAATAGGCTTAACTCTTTGTATGTCTGCACCACAGTTCCCGTTCGTTCCGTGCCGTGGCCGGATACGTATTGCACAACAGTAGATACCATCACCTGACGTATCTAACACACCACTATTGTAACTCGTCGTCGAAGGACCTTTCAAGTGCCTGATGGCCAGGGGAGCTCTTACACGGCACGGAGACACAGTGATGCTCGCCCATCACAGTGTACAACGATCGAGTTTGCTTAAGTGTCTGGGTACCTACACACCAGACACAATGCAATGGCCCACGGATCCACACAAGGCACATCACATGCAGAAAGCTTCACCAGATTATGACACATACCACACTCTTGTAACTCGTCGTCGAAGGGGCGTTCAAAGTGCCTTACGGCTAGGGGAGATCTAGCACGGCACGGAGACACAGTGATGGTTGCCCATCAAAGTGTACAACGATCGAGTTTGCTTTCCGCGCAAGCGTTCTAAGTGTCTGGGTACCTACACACCAGACACAATGCAATGGCCACGGATCCACACAAGGCACATCACATGCAGAAAGCTTCACCAGATTCTGACACATACCACACTCTTGTAACTCGTCGTCGAAGGGGCGTTCAAAGTGCCTTACGGCTAGGGGGGATCTAGCACGGCACGGAGACACAGTGATGGTCACCCATCAAAGTGTACAAACGATCGAGTTTGCTTTCCGCGCAAGCGTTCTAAGTGTCTGGGTATCTAAGCACCAGACACAATGCAATGGCCACGGATCCACACAAGGCACATCACATGCAGAAAGCTTCACCAGATTCTGACACATACCACACACATGCAACTCGTCGTCGAAGGGGCGTTCAAGTGCCTTACGGCTAGGGGAGATCTAGCTCGGCACGGGGACACAGTGATGGTCACCCATCAAAGTGTACAACGAACGAGTTGGCTTTCAACAAATTCTGACACATAGCAAGCGAGCGACCGAGCTACACCGAAGGCAGCCCATGGTTGGTCACTCGCGGACGATCATCAGTAATGATCCTTCCGCAGGTTCACCTACGGAAACCTTGTTACGACTTTTACTTCCTCTAAATCATCAAGTTCGGTCAACTTCAGCCATGCCAGCTGCAGCTCACGAAGGAACCGCGGAAGGTAAGCCTCCAGAAACCTCACTAAATAATCCATCGGTAGTAGCGACGGGCGGTGTGTACAAAGGGGCAGGGACGTAATCAGCACTAGCTAATGACTAGTGCTTACTAGAAATTCCAGGTTCATGGGGACCGTTGCAGTCCCCAATCCCGACTAGATGGGCATTTTAGTGATTTCCCGTTCCTCTCGGAATGGGGGCGCCTATTGGCGAGAACACGCTGCGACCCACATTGTAGCACGCGTGCAGCCCAGAACATCTAAGGGCATCACGGACCTGTTATCGCTCATTCTCAGCTTGCTAAACACAAGTTGTCCCGCTAAGCAGGGCAAACGTAGCCGACGACCGCCCGTGAAGGGCGCCGCCCGGCTGTAACGTCAGGTGCGCCCGGAGGCGCACTGCTGACAGCGTTCTAGTTAGCATGTTTGAGTCACGTTCGTTATCGGAATTAACCAGACAAATCATTCCACGAACTAAGAACGGCCATGCACCACTACCCTTAAATTTGAGAAAGAGCTATCAATCTGTCTTACCTCGATAAGTTTGGACCTGGTAAATTTTCCCGTGTTGAGTCAAATTAAGCCGCAAGCTCCACTTCTTGTGGTGCCCTTCCGTCAATTCCTTTAAGTTTCAACTTTGCAACCATACTTCCCCCGGAACCCGATTTTGGTTTCCCGGAAGCGACTGAGAGCACCGAATAGGGGTAGCGTCTCCCAATTGCTAATTGGCATCGTTTACGGTTAGAACTAGGGCGGTATCTAATCGCCTTCGATCCTCTAACTTTCGTTCTTGATTAAAGAAAGCATCCATGGCAAACGCTTTCGCTTCAGTTGGTCCTACGACGGTCTACGAATTTCACCTCTCGCGCCGTAATACCAATGCCCCCAACTACTTCTGTTAATCATTACCTCTAGGTTTCTGACAAACCAACGAAATCGTATAAACCGAGGTCATATTCCATTATTCCATGCAAGATTATTCTCGGCCAACGCCAACCCCACGGGGGGGCCGGACGCTTTGTCTTAGCCTGCTTTGAGCACTCTAATTTGTTCAAGGTAAATGTGAGTATCTTGAGCACCATGAGGAGCCCGTGCCGGAGTTAACCGGTAGCACGGTACTCGTTCACAGAGTAACGCCCAAGTACACCATTGTGAGTCGCAGCCGTGAGCGCGCGCACGAACGGCCCCGGCGTGTAACCGGGCGCCCCGTGGCGGTCACGTGTCTGGACGGGCAATCAACTTCGAACGTTTTAACCGCAACAACTTTAATATACGCTAGTGGAGCTGGAATTACCGCGGCTGCTGGCACCAGACTTGCCCTCCACTTGATCCTTGTTGAAGGATTTATACTCAACTCATTCCAATTATGGACCATCGTTAGAGAGGTCCATATTGTTATTTCTCGTCACTACCTCCCCGTACTGGGATTGGGTAATTTACGCGCCTGCTGCCTTCCTTGGATGTGGTAGCCATTTCTCAGGCTCCCTCTCCGGAATCGAACCCTGATTCCCCGTTACCCGTCGCAACCATGGTAGTCCTCTACACTACCATCAATAGTTGATAGGGCAGACATTTGAAAGATCTGTCGTCAGTCGACAAGCGACCATACGATCTGCGTCCTTATCCAGACTTCAACTCAAGCCGCCCGGAGGCGATTGGTTTAACTAATAAGTGCACCAGTTCAGCTACCCGCGAGGGCAACAGTCCCGGCATGTTGCATGTATTAGCTCTGGATTTTCCACAGTTATCCAAGTAACTAGTGGTAGGATGATCTTGTGAATTATAGCTGTTATACTGAGCCTTATGCGGTTTCACATTCATTTATGTTTGTACTTAGACATGCATGGCTTAACCTTTGAGACAAGCGTATATTACTGGTAGGATCAACCAGAATTCGTTCCACTACAGACACACACTCGCTTAGTGGGAAATAAATTTCCACACAACTCTCTCTCTCTAGAACCATATGGAATGGCTCTTTGGTGTTGGGTAAGGCACCAATTTGTTGGGGTGTAACGGTCACCACCAACTTTAAGTTTGTTAGGGCACAACGGAAACCACTAACTAAACTTTAGGAAACTAAATTTCCTCACACATTATCTCTCACCATATTAGCACTAGGTGCTATCCACGATTGTACAACGTTTCAACTCTTGAATCGACCGTAGGGCCGCGGAATTGCTTCCGGGCCCCTATTCTCGCTATTAATTGTTCATCTCTTTCAATACATCGAGTTCGTTCCATTGGGTAGTTCGCATGGCGAACGTTTTGATGCAGCCCCCTGGGGGACCACGGCACTTTACACCGGGTATGGTGTATGCGCAACCTACAGATAACAATAAACCCCTTATGCGTGTGTAAACCGATGTTGGGCTGCTCAACATCTTTCATGGTTACATCACTTGCACCAGAACCCACGGTGCCGATTTGGTAATATGTTGTACATTTACTCTCAAGATGTACGCTTCGGCCCCTTATTCAGGGGCTCAAGCTATTACCAGCAAGAACAATCCTCATCCAGACTTGAACTCGAAACACCCGCAGGCGAACGGTTTAACTAATAAGTGCACCAGTCTTGAATCCATGCGTCGGTGGAAACAATGCCGGCGTGTTGCATGTATTAGCTCTGAACTTAGCGAGTGATTGCCTTGCAGCTGTCATACTGAGCGTAGAGCGTGATTATCGCTCACTTGAACCATGTTGAATGGCTCTTTGGTGTAGGGTAAGGCACCAATTTGTTGGGGCGTAACGGTCACCACCAACTTAAGACTTGCTTATAGGTATTTCAACGTTTTCAACTCTTAAATCGACCGTGTTTCATTATCATCTCTTCTTCTTATTAAATGCATAGAGTTCGTTCCATTGGGTAGTTCGCGTGGCGAACGGTTTGATGCAGCCCCCCGGGGGGGACCACGGCACTTTACACCGGGCATGGTGTATGCGCAACCTACAGATCACCAATATATTTGTGATCGATAATGCACACTTCTTACACGACTGACCAGTCGACAGCGCTGCCTTCCTATTATGCGTGTGTAAACCGATGTTGGGCTGCTCAACATCTTTCACGGTTACATCACTTGCACCCGAACCCATGGTGCCGATTTGGTAATATGTTGTACATGGTCTCAAGATGTACGCTTCGACCCCTTATTCAGGGGCTCAAGCTATTACCAGCAAGATCAATCCTCATCCAGACTTGAACTCGAAACACCCGGAGGCGAACGGTTTAACTAATAAGTGCACCAGTCTTGAATCCATGCGTCGGTGGAAACAATGCCGGCATGTTGCATGTATTAGCTCTGAACATAGCGAGTGATTGCCTTGTAGCTGTCGAACTGAGCGTAGAATGTGATTATCGCTCACTTGAAAGGGTCAAGCCCTTTCGAGTCGTCCGGTTTTTACGCCAGACGACTCGGTTCACCATCTTTCGGGAAGGGACCGTCTCGGTCGCAAGCTGCTCCGGTCCCCAAACAACCTGCGACAAATGATAGGAAATGCCGACATCAATACGTGTTCAGTTTGGTTTATCGCTCATAGGTCTTTTTGACCATCGATCCCTGATTATAACTCTCAATTAAACAGTCAGGAGAGTAAGGCATGCCCATCGATATCTCATCGACAGGCGATACCGCAAGAACGGCCAACGACACATCAGGTGATCGATTATTGCTACGACTTTTGCTTAATCGTTTCCACTCCTTAGAGAAAGAAACCCCCGGGGACCGTCTCGGTCGCAAGCTGCTCCGGTCCCTAAACAACCTGCGACAAATGATAGGAAATGCCGACATCAATATGTGTTCAGTTTGGTTTATCGCTCATTGGTCTGTTTGACCATCGATCCCTGATTAAACTCTCAGTAATCCAGTCGGGAGAGTAAGGCATGCCCATCGATATCTCATCGACAGGCGATACCGCTTGAACGGCCAACGACACATCAGAGGATCGTATCTTGCTACAACTTTTGCTTAATCGTTTCTTCTCCTTGGAGAAAGAAACCCCCGGGGACCGTCTCGGCCGCAAGCTGCTCCGGTCCCTAAACAACCTGCGGCATCAAATGATAGGAAAAGCCGACATCAATACGTGTTCAGTTTGGTTTATCGCTCATTGGTCTTGTTTGACCATCGATCCCTGATTAATACTCTCAATTAGAAGGTCGGTAGAGTAAGGCATGCCCATCGATATCTCATCGACAGGCGATACCGCATGAACGGCCAACGACACATCAGAGGATCGTATCTTGCTACAACTCTTGCTTAATAGTTTCCACTCCTTGGAGAAAGAAACCCCCGGGGACCGTCTCGGCCGCAAGTTGCTCCGGTCCCTAAACAACCTGCGGCATCAAATGATAGGAAAAGCCGACATCAATACGTGTTCAGTTTGGTTTATCGCTCATAGGTCTGTTTGACCATCGATCCTAGAATTCAACTTTCGAGTAAGGCATGCCCGTCGATATCTCATCGATAGGCGATACCGGTAGAACGGCCAACGACACACATCTAGGATCGCATTTACTCTTCCTTGGATGGATAACCAATACCCTAGGACCGTTTCATCGCGAGCTGCTCCGGTCCTCAAACAACTCGCGAACCACCGATAGGATGATATTAGGAATGGCCGACTTTCATCCTTTAACTCTCAGTTCTGCTTACCAAAACATAGGTACTTGGACCTTAAAGACCACTATATGTTCCCCGATCGGGGGCAATCGGAACGTCTATCCATCATCAACATCGTTTCACTCATTCCGAACCACCAAATTGGACAGACAGTACCATATTCACCAACCGATTGCTTCAACTTCGCAAACTGTATGGTAAGTTCTACTAATTTCACATCTTACCATCGACTAATAGTGCATAAATCCACTTGGAAATCACTTTTCCTTGGTCCTCGGACCTTCTACGACAACGTCCAACAAATATCCGAAGTCGTTTCCCAACTTAGACCAAGCATTTCGTATCTTTACTTCTAATCGATTTTTTCTCTCATAATTGACGATCAAAATCTAAAAACCACATTTTGAGCCAGAAGCAGTCGTCCGATCGTCCTGGGGGTAGTCTCAATCGATTTAGAAGGGCCCAATTCATAAAGATACGTACTCAGTCAAATTCATGCTTCTGGCTCACCTACCCCCTATATAGAAAACGAAAGCGTACAGGCGTGGAAAACGTGCCATTTTTCTCCATCACGGACTTTTTTTTTCTCGTTGCACCGACTCTAGTAAAAAAGTGAAATTTTTTACTAGTTACCAACTTTTGCAAATTATCATCGGATATCACTTTTCATGGTCTATAGTAAGTTCTTATCACGTTTTAGTAGTTTTTGAAAAAAAAATTTTTTTGAACTTTTCAAAATTTTTCAAAACAAAGTTTTTGTAGGCGGTTTTGTGTATGGAGGGTTACTAGTCTCGGGGTCACTGTTTGACCAAAAAACCACTATATATCATTCGAAAGGTAATTTCAAGGGCTACAAAAAATTGTTCTACGGCACCCCCCTCCGACGTCTAGTATTCGAGTTATTGGCCAAAAACCATCACTTGAGCGATTTTTCGTTCAGGGTACCCGACTCTAGTAAAAAAGTGAAATTTTTCTCGATTGACCAAGTGTTGCAAATGACCATCGGATTTCACTTTTTATGGTCTATAGTGAGTTCTGATCACGATTTGGTACTTTTTGAAAAAATTTTTTTGACGCACTTTTCAAAATTTTGCAAAACCAAAACTTTTTAGGCGGTTTTGTGTATGGAGGGTTACTAGTCTCGGGGTCACTGTTTGACCAAAAAACCACTATATATCATTCGAAAGGTAATTTCAAGGGCTACAAAAAATTGTTCTACGGCACCCCCCTCCGACGTCTAGTATTCGAGTTATTGGCCAAAAACCGCAACTATAGCGGTTTTTCGTACAGGGTACCCGACTCTAGTAAAATGATGCGATTTTTACTAGTCTAGGAACTTTTTGGTCAAAAAATCAAGTATATGTCATTCGATAGATAATTTCAAGGGCTACCAAAAATTGTTCCACGACACCCCCCTGCGACGTCTAGTATTCGAGTTATTAGCCAAAAACCGCAACTTAAGCGGTTTTTCGTCCAGGGTACCCGACTCTAGTAAAATGATGCGATTTTTACTAGTCTAGGGAACTTTTTGGCCAAAAATCAAGTATATGTCATTCGATAGATAATTTCAAGGGCTACCAAAAATTGTTCCACGACACCCCCCTCCGACGTCTAGTATTAGAGTTATTAGCCAAAAACCGCAACTATAGCGGTTTTTCGTCCAGGGTACCCGACTCTAGTAAAATGATGCGATTTTTACTAGTCTAGGGAACTTTTTGGCCAAAAATCAAGTATATGTCATTCGATAGATAATTTCAAGGGCTACCAAAAATTGTTCCACGACACCCCCCTGCGACGTCTAGTATTCGAGTTATTAGCCAAAAACCGCAATTATAGCGGTTTTTCGTCCAGGGTACCCGACTCTAGTAAAATGATGCGATTTTTACTAGTCTAGGGAACTTTTTGGCCAAAAATCAAGTATATGTCATTCGATAGATAATTTCAAGGGCTACCAAAAATTGTTCCATGACACCCCCCTGCGACGTCTAGTATTCGAGTTATGGGCCAAAAACCATTCATACTTGAGCATTTTGCTCATTTTGCCTGTACGGGTACCGGGGACTAGTAAAATCAGGCCAATTTTACTAGAGTAGGGGTCCTTTTTGGTCAAAAAAACAACTTTTGCTCGTTCGATAGGGAATCGATAGGGCAACAAAAAATCGTTCTACGACCCCCCCTTCCGATGTCTAGTATTCGAGTTATGGGCCAAAAACAGTTTATAGCTAATTTTTCACTCGATTTTTCACCAAGTATCGCACATTACTCCGGTTCTATACATTGGATCGTCAATCTTTAAGATTTTATGGGTAGTTCCAACTGTTTGCTACATTTCATCCATACATCACCAACCGATTCAATGTCTGTGCTAGAAGTTATTAGAGGAATAAAAAAATTTACCCTTGGCTTTGGACCGTACAATTTTACCCATTTTTGGCCCATATTTGCCCCATAGCTCCGCCGGTATCCAAGATATGGCCACACTTTGTTCTGGCCATGGGTAGATGGCACTTGTGGCTAGATTTCTTCCATGCACCACTAATCGCTACCATGTCTGTGGCCGGAGCTATTCACGAAAGCGCCTCGCGCACTTGGTCGGATTTTTGGTCCAACTTGCACCATTTTTGGCCCATATTTGCCCCATAGCTCCGCCGGTATCCAAGATATGGCCACACTTTCTTCTGGCCATGGGTAGATGGCACTTGTGGCTAGATTTCTTCCATGCACCACTAATCGCTGCCATGTCTCTGGCCGGAGCTATTCGACGAACAACCATCGCATTTACCTAGGTACTTTTTCGGATTTTTGGTCCAACTTGCACCATTTTTGGCCCATATTTGCCCCATAGCTCCGCCGGTATCCAAGATATGGCCACACTTTCTTCTGGCCATGGGTAGATGGCACTTGTGGCTAGATTTCTTCCATGCACCACTAATCGCTACCATGTCTGTGGCCGGAGCTATTCACGAAAGCGCCTCGCGCACTTGGTCGGATTTTTGGTCCAACTTGCACCATTTTTGGCCCATATTTGCCCCATAGCTCCGCCGGTATCCAAGATATGGCCACACTTTCTTCTGGCCATGGGTAGATGGCACTTGTGGCTAGATTTCTTCCATGCACCACTAATCGCTACCATGTCTGTGGCCGGAGCTATTCACGAAAGCGCCTCGCGCACTTGGTCGGATTTTTGGTCCACCTGGCACCATTGTTGGCCCGTATTTGCCCCATAGCTCCGCCGGTATCCAAGATATGGCCACACTTTGTTCTGGCCATGGGTAGATGGCACTTGTGGCTAGATTTCTTCCATGCACCACTAATCGCTACCATGTCTCTGGCCGGAGCTATTCGACGAACAACCATCGCATTTACCTAGGTACTTTTTCGGATTTTTGGTCCAACTTGCACCATTTTTGGCCCATATTTGCCCCATAGCTCCGCCGGTATCCAAGATATGGCCACACTTTCTTCTGGCCATGGCTAGATGGCACTTGTGGCTAGATTTCTTCCATGCACCACTAATCGCTACCATGTCTGTGGCCGGAGCTATTCACGAAAGCGCCTCGCGCACTTGGTCGGATTTTTGGTCCAACTTGCACCATTTTTGGCCCATATTTGCCCCATAGCTCCGCCGGTATCCAAGATATGGCCACACTTTCTTCTGGCCATGGGTAGATGGCACTTGTGGCTAGATTTCTTCCATGCACCACTAATCGCTACCATGTCTGTGGCCGGAGCTATTCACGAAAGCGCCTCGCGCACTTGGTCGGATTTTTGGTCCAACTTGCACCATTTTTGGCCCATATTTGCCCCATAGCTCCGCCGGTATCCAAGATATGGCCACACTTTCTTCTGGCCATGGCTAGATGGCACTTGTGGCTAGATTTCTTCCATGCACCACTAATCGCTACCATGTCTGTGGCCGGAGCTATTCGACGAACAACCATCGCATTCACCTTCTCGTTGCACTTCTTCGGGAATTTGGTGCAACCAAGTTTTCACTATAACTTGGTCATTTTCCGTCCATCGGACATGCGGTTTTGGGTGTCGATACTTGACACCGCCCGCTACAATATGTTCCTCCACGACCATGTGGTCCGATGCTTCCAACAGGAGCTATTCGAGGATTACCGATTTTTCACCATTAAAAATGCTCAATTTTGCACCAACTTTTGCCTATAACTCAGGCTGTATCGATCGGATCTTCAATCTTGAAAAAGTTTTGGATAGGTGGCACCAAATGCTACATTTCGTTCTTCCACGTCAACTTTGTCCGATGTCTAGCAAAAAAGTTATTCGCGAACCAAGTCCAGAACCCATGCAATGGCTGCCCTCATTGCATACATCACGGCGGTTAACTCTCGTTACTCTATACCGTGGACTTGGTACTTTTTCAGGCATTCGTTGCTACTTCTCGGTTCATGATATTCGTTTACGGTCTTCACTAGGGCATTTGGTGCTCCTTATCGGTTCATGATATTCGTTTACGGTCTTCACTAGGGCATTTGGTGCTCCTTATCGGTTCATGATATTCGTTTACGGTCTTCACTAGGGCATTTGGTGCTCCTTCTCGGTTCATGATATTCGTTTACGGTCTTCACTAGGGCATTTGGTACTGGGCTTCCCACTTTCTACTGATCGATCCATACTCACTTGCGTGCACCTAGCCTAGGAAGGTTTCCTTGGGCTTCCCATCTTTCTACTGATCGATCCATACTCACTTGCGTGCACCTAGCCTAGGAAGGTTTCCTATGGCTTCCCATCTTTCTACTGATCGATCCATACTCACTTGCGTGCACCTAGCCTAGGAAGGTTTCCTTGGGCTTCCCATCTTTCTACTGATCGATCCATACTCACTTGCGTGCACCTAGCCTAGGAAGGTTTCCTATGGCTTCCCATCTTTCTACTGATCGATCCATACTCACTTGCGTGCACCTAGCCTAGGAAGGTTTCCTATGGCTTCCCATCTTTCTACTGATCGATCCATACTCACTTGCGTGCACCTAGCCTAGGAAGGTTTCCTTGGGCTTCCCATCTTTCTACTGATCGATCCATACTCACTTGCGTGCACCTAGCCTAGGAAGGTTTCCTTGGGCTTCCCATCTTTCTACTGATCGATCCATACTCACTTGCGTGCACCTAGCCTAGGAAGGTTTCCTTGGGCTTCCCACTTTCTACTGATCGATCCATACTCACTTGCGTGCACCTAGCCTAGGAAGGTTTCCTTGGGCTTCCCATCTTTCTACTGATCGATCCATACTCACTTGCGTGCACCTAGCCTAGGAAGGTTTCCCTTTGGTACCGACTTCCATCTACGCACTCGATATAACCTAGGTACTTGGTACCGATGATGGTTAACACTCAAGCATTTCTTGCAACCTTGGGCCATGGTACCAATTTTCACTTCTTAGGTACGTTTATGGGCCCGCATTAATCCAATATCGCTCCGATGGCCTTTCGCATTATTTCATCCGATAGCCCTTGCCAAAAGCTACCAAAAGTTCCTCCACGGCCATGTGCTCCGACGCTTAGTTTAGGAAATATTCGAAAAAATTCAAAATAGGAAGCATTTTCTTATTGGAAAATCACCTTAAATCGATGGCCATTTTTTGGGCAAAAACTTTAACGTCTTCCCGACTTTGCGGGAATTGCGAATTTTAGGCACCCAGAGAAAATCTTTTACTTTAAGGGGGCGGCCGCGAAGTTGCCCAAAGTCTCGGACACAAAAATTCTCAAGTTCCCCACTCTAGTAAAGCGCCCTATGAGTATCTCCTGGCCCGCGAGCTCTGCGAGCGGGCCAGCTTCGGCGATTTTTGCCTTTTCGCCTAGGCGGTTCTTCTACGAAATTGGTCCACAGCTTTTGCTCAGAAAGCTAGCATTTGTTGCAACAGTTAGGTGCTTGGTACCACATTTTGGTATCCATTTGGGCATTTGTGGCAACTACTCGGTACTTTGGCCCACATTTCGCTCTACTCGGGCTTCTATGGTGGTACTTGTCGGTACTTCTGGCCAACTTAGGCCAATTGGGTGCAACTTGTGGGTACTCTGTGGGTACTTTAGGGCGTATTGTGTCTTTCGGGTGAACCTTCGCTATACTTCATGGGTACTGATGGCCAACTTAGGAACATTCAGTGCAACCTTTGGGCCTAAGGAAATTTGTCCAACTCTTTGGACTTAGAAAATTTTCTGGACTTAGAAAATTTTCTGGACTTGTAAAAATTTTCAAATGTTCAATTTGGCCCACATTTCGCTCTACTCGGGCCTCTATGGTGCTACTTGGCGGTACTTTTGGCCAACTTAGGCCAATTGGGTGCTCTTTGTGGGTACTCTATCGGTACTTTTGGCCAACTTAGGCCAATGGGGTGCTATATGTGGGTGCTCTATCGGTACTTTTGGCCATGTTAGGCCCATTCGGTGCTATTTGTGGGTACTCTATCGGTACTTTTGGCCATGTTAGGCCCATTCGGTGCTATTTGTGGGTACTCTATCAGTACTTTTGGCCAACTTAGGCCAACTCAGTGCTACTTGTGGGTACTCTATCGGTACTTTTGGCCAACATAGGCCAATTGGGTGCTACTTGTGGGTGCTCTATCGGTACTTTTGGCCAACTTAGGCCAACTGGGTGCTATTTGTGGGTACTCTATCGGTACTTTTGGCCAACATAGGCCAATTGGGTGCTACTTTTGGGTGCTCTATCGGTACTTTTGGCCAACTTAGGCCAACTGGGTGCTATTTGTGGGTACTCTATCGGTACTTTTGGCCAACTTAGGCCAACTCAGTGCTTCTTGTGGGTACCTTATCGGTACTTTTGGCCAACTTAGGCCCATTCGGTGCTATTTGTGGGTACTCTATCGGTACTTTTGGCCAACTTAGGCCAACTCAGTGCTACTTGTGGGTACTCTATCGGTACTTTTGGCCAACTTAGGCCAATTGGGTGCTCTTTGTGGGTGCTCTATCGGTACTTTGGGACATATTATGTCCTTCGGGTGAACCTTCTCGATACCTCATGGGTACTTGTGGCCAACTTAGGAAAATTCAGTGCAACCTATGGGCCTTTGGAAATTGTTCCAACACTTTGGACTTAGAAAATTTTCTGGACTTAGAAAATTTTTTGGACTTAGAAAAATTTTCAACTTCTGTATCTTCTTCATCATGTTCCATTTTGTGGGACTTAGAAAATTTTCTGGACTTAGAAAATTTTTTGGACTTAGGAAATTTTTCAACACTTGTAAAATTTTTGTTCCTTCTTTGAAGAAGAATACTTTCCACTATTAGCTTCTTTCTCTTTTTCTTCTTAGTTGTCTTCTTATTTTCGGTCCGAGAGCGCCGACACTTGTAAAATTATCTAAGTCCGAAGACTTTTGGAATGAACCAAAAGTCAACGAACACAATACATCAACCCTATCAACATCAAGTGGCAACCCGAAGGAAGCGCAGCGGCCAGCCCATGTACAACGCGAAGTTGTAGCATGCAACCAACCAACCGCTAACCTCCAACGGCACTCAATGTATTCGTTACACATGGGCGCACCTGCACCACACTGTCGTGACCATCCAACGAGCCGTCGGTTCGGTCGTGTGTTACAAGCACCCCATCACATAGGCATAGAGTCACCACACAGTGTTCTTCAACACTCTCGTCACATGGTGCAAGTCACGGTACGCACCACCAATGTGCACTGGTTGGCCAATTCCAGCACACACGGGGCGCGCACGCGCAAGCACTAACCACCAAGCATGGGTCGCCTGAGAGGATCGATGCGAACGCATCTCTACAACTTGAAGCTCCCAGCCTGTAGTCCCGTCGTTTGCGGGCGGTCGTAGGTGTCGAAACTAGTGATATCCACAGTCGGCAAGCTCGTCCACCGGTGTTCCCAACATGTATGGTACTAACACGTGCAGCGCGAACCCGCCCTTTGCGGCCTAGTAGTAAGCGGGGATGAGACGCCAGTGTGCCAATGGACAGCACGGACGGTTCTCGGAGGGTTGTTAGGCCCGCTAGCTTACGACCACCTAATGGGTATAAGAAGCGCTATCAGCTCGGATTGGATACGACCTTAGAGGCGTTCAGGCATAATCCAGCGGACGTAGCGTCATACCATAGTCCGTTCGAACTAGTATTGAGCCAGTGGTCCGTACCTGTGGTTCCTCTCGTACTGCACAGGAATTCCGTTAAGATAGCGACAAACAATGCACACCAGTAGGGTAAAACTAACCTGTCTCACGACGGTCTAAACCCAGCTCACGTTCCCTTGAAAGGGTGAACAATCCTACGCTTGGTAAATTTTGCTTTACAATGATAGGAAGAGCCGACATCGAAGGATCAAAAAGCCACGTCGCTATGAACGCTTGGCGGCCACAAGCCAGTTATCCCTGTAGTCTGAGCGAAACCTCCGAAGTGAACGGACGTGTTTTTGGAGCGCTCCCGTGTGAATTTGCAAAAAGTGCGTTTAAAGCAAATTAGTTCGAGATTTGCCCACAGGTGGCGCTGGTGTTGTTCGGAAGAGTATTCCCCAGCCCCCCCCACTCGAACCATATCGATACGAGCGTTTTTGAGGAAAACGTGAAATATTTCACGAAATATTTCATGAAATATTTCAACCTTGAAATATTTCAAAAGAGGACAAAATTTCCTTTCCGGGGAGCCGTCGGACGTCCGGATCGGACAAGTGGTTCCGGAGCTATAGAGGATTGAAAAAGTTTGATAAGTAGTTCGATAACTGTTATCGAACTCCAACACCGAGTTATCAAACTTTCGGACAAATCCTTTAAAGTGGGATATCTCGGTAACCCCTCGGGCTAGAGGGACGTCCGGGGTATCGGTGGATAGGTCTCGGAGTGGAGCACCGGATCGTCACCCCCCCGCCCCTCCCATATCCACCCCCTCCCCCTCAGGAGGGAAAAACCAGTGTTTTCTAGTGTCCGGTTGGTATTGCCCTCTAAAAGTGCGCGAATCGGTTAAAAAATATTGCAGAACATTAAGTGAGATTATCCCGATTCGATGAAGTGGTCTGCCGTTTCTGTGCGTTAAAAAACAACGGAGATATTAGCACCCAAAGTTGCAGGTTTTTCGCGTTTCCGGTTTCGGTTCCGGCCATACAATTTGTATGGGATTTTCTGAAAATCAGTTTTTTGTGAATAACTTCGTCAATTCTCAATGGATTTTCAAAAATAAAACATCAAAAGACGCGTATTGAAAAGACGCATCCAACGGTGTTAAGTTTGTGCGTGTGTGTGTATGCCACCGGAAGTGGTGACCAGAAAACAGGTGTTTTTCAGTGTCCGGTTGGTATTGCCCTTCAAAAGTGCGCGAATCGATTTAAAAATACTGTAGAACGTTAAATGAGAACGTCCCGATTCGTTGAAGTGGTCTGCCGTTCCTGTGCGTTAAAAAACAACGGAGATATTAGCGCCCAAAGTTGGAGGTTTTTCGCGTTTCCGGTTTCATTTCCGGCCATACAATTTGTATGGGATTTTCCGGGGACCAGTTTTTCGTGAATAACTTCGTCAATTCTTAACGGATTTTCAAAAGTAAAACATCAAAAGACGCGTATTGAAAAGACGCATCCAACGATGTAAAGTTTGTGCGTGTGTGTGTATGCCACCGGAAGTGGTGACCAAAAAACAGGTGTTTTTCAGTGTCCGGTTGGTATTGCCCTCTAAAAGTGCGCAAATCGATTTTAAAATACTGTAGAACGTTAAATGAGAACGTCCCGATTCGTTGAAGTGGTCTGCCGTTTCTGTGCGTTAAAAAACAACGGAGATATTAACGCCCAAAGTTTGAGGTTTTTCGCGTTTCCGGTTTCATTTCCGGCCATACAATTTGTATGGGAGGCGATTTCGTCTGGGCATTTGTATGGTGGTAGCACATGCGAAATAAGAAAATAGTGGTACTCACGGTCTTGGATGGTGAGATCCCTTACTGTAGTGAGTGCCGAGTCGTAGCACATGCGAACATTAGAAAATAGTGGTACTCACGGCCGTGGATGGTGAGCGACGAAATCGCGTGACGTCACAAGGTGCCGTGACGTCACAGGAGTAGTGTGTGAATATCAAACCGGAATCTCAAAATAGCGGCCAAACCAAGAGTGCCAGGACTTTGGTTCCACGTGGCCGACCCCCGATTCTGGCCCTGGGCCCTGTGGCCAAATTTGGCATTCCTACATGCCAAGGGGGGGGAGTTTTTCGCGGGTCAGTTTTTGGTGAATAACTCGGTGAGTTCTTGACGGATTTTCAAAAGTGACGCATCAAAAGACGCGTCTCGCAGAGGCGCATCCAACAAAAATTTGAGCGAGTGTGTACGGTCGGAATAGCGGAAGTTGTATGCGGAAAACCGGAAGTGCGTTTAGGTTTTCTCATTTTTGAAGGACTACGTACAAGTAGAGTCGCGGAGTTAAGTGTCCAGAAGGCTAAGTGGGAACGACCCGCTTCGATTGAGTGGTCTGCCGTTCCGGAGAGACGATTAGTTCCGGAGTTATCTGCCTGCAAAATTCGGATTTCCATTTGAGGAAATCGCGTGACGTCACAAGGTGCCGTGACGTCACAGGAGTAGTGTGTGAATATCAAACCGGAATCTCAAAATAGCGGCCAAACCAAGAGTGCCAGGACTTTGGTTCCACGTGGCCGACCCCCGATTCTGGCCCTGGGCCCTGTGGCCAAATTTGGCATTCCTACATGCCAAGGGGGGGGAGTTTTTCGCGGGTCAGTTTTTGGTGAATAACTCGGTGAGTTCTTGACGGATTTTCAAAAGTGACGCATCAAAAGACGCGTCTCGCAGAGGCGCATCCAACAAAAATTTGAGCGAGTGTGTACGGTCGGAATAGCGGAAGTTGTATGCGGAAAACCGGAAGTGCGTTTAGGTTTTCTCATTTTTGAAGGACTACGTACAAGTAGAGTCGCGGAGTTAAGTGTCCAGAAGGCTAAGTGGGAACGACCCGCTTCGATTGAGTGGTCTGCCGTTCCGGAGAGACGATTAGTTCCGGAGTTATCTGCCTGCAAAATTCGGATTTCCATTTGAGGAAATCGCGTGACGTCATAAGGTGCCGTGACGTCACAGGAGTAGTGTGTGAATATCAAACCGGAATCTCAAAATAGCGGCCAAACCAAGAGTGCCAGGACTTTGGTTCCACGTGGCCGACCCCCGATTCTGGCCCTGGGCCCTGTGGCCAAATTTGGCATTCCTACATGCCAAGGGGGGGGAGTTTTTCGCGGGTCAGTTTTTGGTGAATAACTCGGTGAGTTCTTGACGGATTTTCAAAAGTGACGCATCAAAAGACGCGTCTCGCAGAGGCGCATCCAACAAAAATTTGAGCGAGTGTGTACGGTCGGAATAGCGGAAGTTGTATGCGGAAAACCGGAAGTGCGTTTAGGTTTTCTCATTTTTGAAGGACTACGTACAAGTAGAGTCGCGGAGTTAAGTGTCCAGAAGGCTAAGTGGGAACGACCCGCTTCGATTGAGTGGTCTGCCGTTCCGGAGAGACGATTAGTTCCGGAGTTATCTGCCTGCAAAATCCGGATTTCCATTTCCGGTTCGGTCAACAAACAAGGTTAGTACGAGTTGGACCCACAGGTGGCGCTAGTGTCGCCAGGAGAAATATTCCATAGCCCACCCCACTTGGACCATCTAGCTACAGGCGTTTTTCTGGAAATCGTGAAATATTTCACGAAATATTTCATGAAATATTTCAACCTTGAAATATTTCAAAAGAGGACAAAATTTCCTTTCTGGGGAGCTGCCGGACGCCCGGATCGGACAAGCGGTTCCGGAGATATAGGGGTCTAAAAAGTTTGATAAGTAGTTTGATAAGTGTTATCGAACTCCAACACCGACTTATCAAACTTTCGGCAAATTCTTCAAAGTGGGATATCTCGGTAACCCCTCGGGCTAGAGGGACGTCCGAGGTATCGTTGGATAGGTCTCGGAGAGGAGCATCTTTTCGTCACCCCCCCGCCCCTCCCATATCCACCCCCTCCCCCTCAGGAAGGAAAAACCTCCCCACGCCAAGTAGGACATCGGTGCGGGGTATCATTCGAAAGGTCTGGAGGAGGGGCGTTGAGTCTCCACCACTCCGCCCACCTCCCACCCACCCCCCACGCAGAGCAGCAAAGAAATGGTGATCACCCGAACGTCGATGCGTGCTGCGTCGGTGGATTCGCGCGCGAAGACAGGAGCGGCCTCGGGTGTTGAACCGAGGGTGGTTGTCCAGCGACTACCAATGTCTTCCTCATCAACGGCTTCGCCTGCTGCTGTAGAGCTGAAACTCCTGCAGGAGGCTCTGCAGAGTATGGAGCGGAAATATGAGGAGATGCGGAAGCAGAACGAGAAGCTGCATGAGGAGCTAATTCGAATGTGTCAGATGTTCGAAGAGGCTAAGAAGGAGGCGCGCCTAGAGGCCATTCGGCGCGAAGAAAAGGCGGATGCGGAGATAGCGATGCTCCGTGTGGCTCACCAGCGTGATCGTGATGCGCTCAATGAGCTCATCGCGCAGGTGATTGGATATCAGCGTCCAGGAGAGGCAATCCGGCAATCCGCAAGCCCGCCAACCCCCATGCCGCGACGTCCATTGCAGATGCATGGACAACGGCAGCTGGAGGAGCAACAGTGGCAGCAGCAGCAGCAGCAGCAGCAGCAGCAGCAACATCGTGAGCAGCGGCAGCAGCAGCAGCAGCAGCAGCAACAGCGTCAGCAGAGTGCAGCGACGGCTATGGTGGTGCCGTCTTCGGACCAGGAAGGCGACTCCTGGACTGAGGTGGTGCGCCGTAAGCCGGCACGCCAACCGGCGAGAACGCAGCAGCAGCAGCAGCAGCAGTGGCCGCAGCTGCCACAACAACGGGCGAAGGTCCAGCGACAGGCGGTTGCAGGACCATCGTCACAGCAGCCCCAACAACAGCAGGGGCAACAGGCCTGGCGTAGCCAGCCTGCAACACGGCGAGGCGGAGGGCGTCAACGGCAGCGCAAAATCAAGCCGGACGCAATTGAGATTGCTCCAGCCGAGGGACAAACCTGGACCGAGGTTTACCAGGTTGTGCGTGGGGCTCCAGAGATGGTGAAATACGCAGAGGCCCTCGGAGTCGGACGACGCACCACACGCTCCCGACTCGTTATGGAGCTGAAGGAGAGCGCGAACGCTGCAGAGGTGCTGCAGTGCATCCAAGACGTGTGCGCGAAGGCGGAACTGCCGGCATCAGCACGATTGGTGACTCCCACGGTCGACATCCGGATGGACGCGGTCGACCCTTTAGCGGAGGAGACACACGTGGCGAAGGCACTCTCCGAGCTATGCCAGCACACCGTGGAGGAGACTTCGGTTCGGCTGCGACCAGCGTGGGACGGCACGAAGGTGGCGATAGCGCGGGTGACAACGAAGGCGGCAGAGGAGCTGGACGGGAAGTTTGTCAAAATCAAGTACACGTCCTGCCTGATCCGGAAGGTGGCTCCAATGCAGACGCGGCAGCAACGTTGTTACAAGTGTCTGGAGATGGGACACGTCCGGGCAGCGTGCACGAGCGAAGTCGACCGCTCGGCCAGCTGCATTCGTTGCGGGAAGCCGGATCATCAGGCGAAGAGCTGCACGGCGGAGGTGTGCTGTGCCGTGTGCAGCGGTCCGCATCCGGTCGGGCATCTGACGTGCCGACGCTAAAGGTGCTGCAGATCAACCTTGGGCGGAGCAGGACAGCTCAGGACCTGCTGATGCAGACGGCTCGCGAGATGGATGTTCAGGTGGTGCTTGCCTGTGAGCTGTATCGGCCGCCTCGAGATGATCCGCGATGGGCTGTTGATGAGGAGTTGAGCGTGGCGATCGTCGCAACGGGGGCTTACCCCATCCAGCGTCTGTGGGGAAGCGTCGTCCCGGGACTGGTGGTTGCCACGATAGCGGGAGTTACGTTCGCCAGCTGCTACGTGTCGCCCAGCAGCGGTCTTGATGACTTCGAGGAGTTTCTTGGTGCGGTGGAGGTGTCGCTGGTGGGACATACAACATCAGTCCTGGCTGGGGACTTCAACGCCTGGAACGAGGAGTGGGGGAGTGCGCGCACTACCCGGAAGGGGCAGGAGCTCCTAAGCGTGGTGGAGCAGCTGGCGCTGCAGACGCTGAACCGTGGCAACGTGCCCACCTTCAAGGGCAACGGGGTTGCACGGGAAAGCGTCATCGACGTCTCCTTCGCCAGCCAATCCATTGTGCGGCCGGACTCATGGCGCGTGCTTAACCGCTTCTCCGGCAGCGATCACGAGTACATCGAGTTTCAGGTGGAGGTTCCGGGTCAACGGAACAAGCGACGTGGCCAGCAGCACCAAAGCCAAGCAGCAGCCAGTGACGGGACAGCCAGGCATGCCGGAACTCGGTGGAAGACGACGCAGTTCGTCCGGAAGAGCTTTGACATCGCCCTCACAGTCGGCCGCTTCGGACAGGTCGACACTCCGGAGGGGCTGGTTGGCGGACTCACTCGGGCGTGCGATGAGACCATGGAGAGAGTACACGGGGCTACCTTCCACCGCAAGCCCCAGGTGTACTGGTGGTCTCCGGACATCGAGCGCTTGAGGGAAGAGTGCGAAGCAGCGGAGGCAGCCCATCGCCGGGCTCAACCGTCGGAGCGTGCTGCGACGTCTGCCGGACTGCAGGACTGTCGTCGTTTGCTGCAGGCCAGTATCCAGAACAGCAAGGAGAGCAGCCTTCAAGAGCTGATTGACGGCGTCGAGGCTGAGGTGTTCGGTCTTGGGTACAAGGTTGTGCGAGCGAAGCTTCGCGGCCGGGCGCCGCCGGAAACGGACCGCGCTGTTCTTGGTCCGATCGTCGACGCCTTGTTCCCGGAGCATCCAGCGTTCGAGTGGCCGGACATCGAAGCGAGCACCGCCTCACACGTCGCTCTGAGGCCGGTCACGAGCTCGGAGGTCCTGCTACTGGCTGAGCGGATGGCGTCGTCCAAGGCGCCAGGGTTGGACGGCATCCCGAACACTGCGGTAAAAGCAGCGATGCGGAAGCACCCGGAGGTCTTCGTGGACGTGTACAACCAGCTGCTCGAGCGAGGCGAGTTTCCTGCGTCGTGGAAGGAGGCTCGACTTGTGCTGATCGCGAAGCCGGGCAAGCAGCCGGGCGACCCGTCATCAAATCGTCCGCTGCTCATGCTGGGAGCAGTCGCCAAGGGGTTCGAGCGGGTGATCCTGGATCGACTGAACGACCACTTGGAGAACAGCGATGCTCCGCGACTGTCGCCAAGGCAGTACGGGTTCCGGCGCGGCCGTTCCACGATACAGGCCATCGAACGTGTGATCGAGAGGGGGCAGCACGCGAGGACGTTCCATCGCACCAACCAGCGGGATCCTCGATGTCTGGTGGTGGCAGCACTGGATGTCAGGAATGCCTTCAACTCCGCCAGTTGGGAGGCGATCGCGGCTGCCCTGCAGAAGCTGCAAGTTCCGGTAGCCCTCCAGAGAATGTTGCGCAGCTACTTCTCTGAGAGGAGGCTGGTGTATGAAACCAGCGAGGGACCAGTGCGGCGAACGGTCACGGCGGGCGTTCCACAGGGCTCAATCCTGGGCCCGACTCTGTGGAACGCCATGTACGACGGCGTGCTTCGGCTGGCGCTACCCGAGGGCGCTGAGGTGATCGGTTTTGCTGACGACGTCGTGGTGCTGGCGAGCGGGACGACACCGGAGGCGGCGACGCGGTTAGCTGAAACGGCGATAGGAATGATCAGCTCGTGGATGGCGCAACACCACCTGGAGCTTGCTCCGGCCAAAACCGAGCTGGTCATTGTTTCCACAATGCGGAGAGAACGCACCCGCGTTCCAGTGACGATCGACGGAGTGGAGAAGATGCCGACCCGCACGCTCAAGTACCTCGGGGTCATTCTTGAGGATCACTTGTCGTGGAGGCCACACGTTGAGCAGGCCACGTCGAAGGCGCTCCGTGTGGCGCAAGCCATCTCCAGGTTGCTTCGTAACCATGGCGGACCTAAGTGTGCGAAGCGACGGTTGCTGTCATCGGTGGTGGACTCTACTCTCCGCTATGCTGCGCCGATTTGGCATGAAGCGGTCCAGCTTCGGGCGTGTCGCAGGCAGCTGAACCGGGTGCAGGGCCTTTACGCACGGCCGGTGGCCCGCACTTTCGTTACGGTGAGGAACGAGGTGGCAACGGTCCTTGCCAGCGTCATCCCCATCGTGCTGCAGGTGACGGAGGACGCTCGTTGTTACCAGCGACACCGGGCGACGGGAGCGAGTTTGCGGGAGCTGCGCATCGAGGAGCGAATAAACACAATCGCCGAGTGGCAGCGGCAGTGGGACCAGCTGGAACCAGAAAGCCGCTACACACGGTGGGCACACCGAGTTATCCCGGACTTGGCGGCATGGAAGAACCGGCGGCACGGAGAGATGACCTTCCATCTCGCGCAAATTCTCTCCGGCCACGGTTTCTTTCATGAATACCTGCATACCAAACATCTGGCGCCATCCGCTGACTGTGTCAGGTGCCCGGGAGTCGTGGAGAGTGCTGAACATGCGTTCTTTGACTGCCCGAGGTTCGCAGATGTTCGACAAGCATTGCTCGGCGAGGATGATGCAGCTGTTGTGACGCCGGAAACTCTCGTGGAGTTTATGTTGAGCAGTCCGGCGAGATGGAGCAGCGTTTGCGAAGCGGCGCGTAATATCACCACATCTCTGCAGCAGGATTGGTACGTCGAGCGTGCCACCAGTGCCAATGCAGAGATGGTAGCCGCAACGCAGCGTTTGGACGAGGCCCACAACACCACGCGGGCAGCTCGGAACGAGCGACGGAACGAGGCTCGCAGGCAGCTTACGCTTGAACGACAGGCGGCAAGGCCACCTCCGGTGCATCCGGATGGCCGGCCGTACACGGAGGAGGAGTTGATCCTGCGCGAACAACAGATGCAGCGGACACGAGACAAGGTCCGCAGACACCGTGCTCGTCGGAGGGTG